>NC_092872.1:206786530-207086530 GCF_028372415.1 Notamacropus eugenii
GTGAGTTGGTCATGGACCAATGTAAAAGCAAGGACCTAGACATATAGAGGAGGGCCTGCCATATGAGTTCTTTGACCTGCTTTCCTCAAAGAAAAGGCAACTTTTGAAGGGGTCAACAATCACTTTAATTAAGCACATGTATCATTCACTTAGTTCAGGGGAAAAAGTCAGTACCTTGAACTTCAGAGAAAATACAGAGAAATGAAGATCAACAGACTGTGCTTCCAGCTTCCTTACATAAGCAACACACACCTCACAGATCAACAGACAAATGGAACTATCTGACCATTACATGCATACCTCGTTAACAGAGAGTGAAGCAACAAAATCTGGGTTTTCATAGCTGGAGGGCTACTTAGTGGCTCCCCAGAGGCTCATCTGGCACACAAACTTTATTCCTAAAATTAAGCCCCCAAGTAAAACCTCACCTCAGAGTAGTTATACATTTTTCAGAGCCAGAGGGCATCATAACCCTTGAGAATCAGTGCCTCATTTACAAAAGGTGTGGGTCTTCCTACAAATCTTCCTAGGCCCATTAATGGGTAGGGAAGGTTTTTAATCACATTATTCAAGCAGAGGCACTTGATTATGTATTAAAACAAAAAATGCATTATCAATACAACCAATGAACCAATGGAATGCCTGCAGGTTTCATTGGCATCCACTGTTATCTATACAATGTTGTATCCTTTGACCACTCATCAATTAGAGAATGCTATTCTCTGGTTTTCATTCCTCCTTGGCAAGGCTGCTTTAATAGCATCTTAGAGTGGGGCTTCTCCACAGAACATTTAGTGAGCCTCAGTTACCCTGGAGCTAATTATCAATAACCACATAATGTCAAGATTTTGAGAGGAAGGTCCTCAGAATGTTGAGTGGGCCCCTGTTGAGGATTTATGAGAGGGTGTGGAGAAGAGATATATAGGAGGAGATGTGCAATAAAGTCACACAGATCAAGTGAAATCAGCATTGTTGGAGGGAATCCTCATATTGATGAAATTGAATAATGTATGAGGGCAGTATAGAAGAAAGAATTTCACAACCCATCTCTAATACAACCTGGGTGGCTTTGGGCAAGTAACTTAATTACCTCTTATCCTGAACAATTCTTGTCTCTGTGTGCCTGTGAATCTTTTATAAAATGATGCACTGGAGACACTTTGGTTCTTTTAGTATTTTGAGGATACCAGGGTGGCATGTAGACTGTTTATTCAGCTGCAATAACCTGACAGTCCCACTTTCTTTATTATCACAGATGTCCTCTGGGCTTTATGTTACTTTTTGTGTCCAGTGAATGAATGAATGAATGAAAATGCACTTCTTAAGAGGATATAAATAGAAAAGTAACCCAGACCTTGCCTTCAACTAACTTGTATTCAAATAGCGGAATATTGTAGAGATTAAAAACATCAATTTTTAAGGTTGAAACATTTGACAAAACCAGAGATCTAGAACTTCCTTTTTAGGTCTTTAATAACTATGGCTTCTGAGGAGGTCAAGGCTGCAATACTTGTAGAGGTACTTACCAGGTCACATTTCTTAAAGGTTCTTGTTCCCTTGGACACCAGCGGCTGGGGCCAGGCTGGAAGTAGCATCAGTCGTCTGGCACTAATCAGTGCCGCTATTCCTGAGGCTCTTGGGCTTACCTGCTCATCCACACAAGTTGGTCCCTGGTTGTCGTTGGTGATGAAGGGTGCTTTTCATTGAAGCTGTTTTCTTCAAAATGATTGAAAGGAAGGTTGGAAGCAGGGTAAATGGGCTGGATTGGTAGTGGGAGGGGGATATGGAGACTGCTGGTCACAGGGTTCTTGAGGATCATCATATAGCCACTTGCTTACACCTAACAAATGTTTTTCTATTTCCCTTTGGGTTCATTATGATAGTGAGTCTTCTGTGATCATTGTGTTGCATGATCTGGACTGCTGGAAAAATATTGTAATGGAAGCAATGGACTTTAACAGTTGTGATCAGTTTGGGGGCATCAGATGAACTATACAGTTTCCAAAATGTACCACTGTCTAGCCCAAATGCCTTCTTCCATTCCATTTTGGGCCCACTTAATTTTTTATCTGTAGTGTCTAGGGACATATACAGATATACTTAATGAATGGGCTGCTCATCTAACTGCATATCATAATCTGGTCGATATTTATTGTTTAATCACTTTATTTTTTCCTGTGTGGATAATCTCTTTTGCATGACCATGGATTTTATTGAGAAGTTACTGTAATACTTTAATATTCTGGGCAAATTAACATATATCATTTGTGTGCTTTTTATTTGTATGGTTTATTTGTCTTTTTGTATGGCTTTATAAAAAAACAGTCAGCAAACTGATGACTAGGGATATGTGATGATATATTGAGTATATTAAACCTTTATGTTCCACTGTTCTAGTGTTTATTATATGTTTTAAGGACTATTTTGTGGTGAACTTTGACTGAAGCTCTGTCACCAAGTAATTTTTCCAACTGGAAATTCTGCTGCTTTTGTCAGAGATCACTGATGCATTGTAGGAAGAGGTTCAGTACATTTCCAGGGACAGTAAGGCATGTTCTGGCCCAGTTCTGACAGCCATGATTGAAACCACTTAAAAATGGATTGTGGAGAAGAATAACTGTGGCCTGGTTTTGCAGGAAAATTAAATAAGGGATATCAGGCTGCCCAGTCTCAAAAACAAAGACTCTCTTGAAAAAGTAGTTGCTTTTTTTTTCTCACCTGAAAGGGAATTGATTTACATTTCAAAATGACAGTAGCAGATCTGCAAAATAGACCTTTCTATTTTCAGAGGCCAAGGGAGACTTTGTATTGTAGGTTGGCTCAAATATCAGTCTAATTACAGAAAGAGTAAACCTAAACTCTACAATGTGCTTTGTAAAGAATCCAAAATCCAGATTATATGCCCCCTATACTTGGCCATCCTTGACCCCATTGAATTTCAGATTCAAGCTTAAAATAGGAGGCAGCAACTGAAAGAACTAATGTAGTTTTAGGGTACATTAAGAGAAGAATGACATTCATGACAAGGAAAGCCCTAGTCCTATCCAACTTAGTAATTAATGGTGTTCTCTTCAGTACCACTGAGTGCAAATACAAAGAACTACGTGCAGATAGGTGGAGGTGTCAGACTCATTCCCTATAGGCCTAGCCACAACACTACTATATGCAGACCATTTCTATTTGAGATTTGACACCACTGGTCTACATGATGGAAAGTGAATTGTACCAAATGTATACCTCTGTTTTCTGTGACTTAGAGACTAAAACAATTGGTCAAGCTATGTCAGTTAAGGAAGGGAATTGTTATTTCACAATTTGAACCAAGCTCTGTCTTTAGTTTTTAACTTATCAAAGATGTCTTACTGATTCCTTTTGTCCTTACAGTAGTAATTTTTTACTCCCTCAATACTCCAAATTGATCCCTATTACAATTAATACAGTTAAGTAAAACAGCCTAAACTGGTGGTTTCCAAAATTTGTGTAGTAATGCCCACCTTTTTAAAGGGGGTAGGGGGACCCTCTCTCTATCTTTTATCCTGGCTTCCTTTTTCCTTCCTTCCTTCCTTCCTTCCTTCCTTCCTTCCTTCCTTCCTTCCTTCCTTCCTTCCTTCCTTCCTTCCTTCCTTCCTTCCTTCCTTCCTTCCTTCCTTCCCCCTTTTCTCTTTTTTTCTTATAACAAGAACATTTATTCTAAATTAGGCAACCTGATAGAGCTGTGGGCTTGGACACTTAACTAGGAATATGACCCTGGGCAAATCACTTAATCTCTATTTGCCTCAATCTACTAGAGAAGGAAATGGCAAACCACTCCAATATCCTTGCCAAGAAAACCCTATGGACAATATTGGCATGCTATGGTCCACAAGGTGATAGAGTTGGACATGACTGAACAACTAAACAATTTATTTTAAATAGCACTTTCTGTTCATAATAAGCATATATGATTATTCTTCACTCATCAGCAATATGTTATCATTCAATCAAAGTAGCATAGCAGAGAGCTGACTTTGAAGCCAGAAAGACTTGGGTTCAAGAATTGCTTCTGACAAAGTGACTGTGTGATCTTAGGCGAATCATTTAACCTCTTAGCATTTTCAGACAATTCTCTATGACTGTAAGTTGCAAGAGGAGCTGCTGACTTGCCCTGATAGAGGAAATTTCTTCACTTGGCAGTTCCCTGCACCAGTGGAATCACAGGTTTACTCCCTATTATTATCCTTACAATATGCCAGGCACAGTGTTAGACACTGGGAATAAAAGGCAACAAATCAAGGAGCTTACAATCTGAGGAGAGGTGGGTTGTGGAAGAAACAACATGTACATATATATGAATAAATATACATGGAAGAAATATAAAAAAAAATGCAAGTTGTTGGGGGAGGAGGGGCACCAGTATTTAGATGAGTATCAGGATTGACTTTATTTAGGAACTAGAGATTGAGCTGAGTCTTAAAGGAAATAAGGGTCATATGAGGTTGAGGTGAGGAGGGTTTGCATTCTGGTAAGGGGGGGTTGGTAGAATGAGGGAGAGGACCATGAGCAGCTGTACCCAGCAGGCCTTGCTCTAGGCTTCATTTTTCTCTGTCTCCAATCTCAACCCAGCAACTAGCCATTTTAATTCCACACTATTTTCTCGAATCCCTGCTCCTTTGCCTCTTGCAAAACCTTAGTCCAAGATTACTCCCGCCATTTTCTTCTTCCATTACTACCCATGAGACTCTGAATGCAGCCTTGCAACAGTGCTGTCTGGATGCATTATAAACTCATGTTATCCAAACTCAACTTGGCACACATTGCTACAAGGCAGTCCTTTTATTCCTTCCTAATTGATTCCCTAAAACTCCTCTTTTCCTCTCTCAGCTGATCACCTTTAATCCTACTTTATTGAGAAAAAGGGTCTATTTAATGGTGAGCTTCCTCTTCTCCCATTCTTTTTAAATCAAAACTCTTTGACATCACCCTTCACTCTTTTTTTTCTCCCAGTCTCTGGGAAAAGGGTATTCCTTCTTGTTGCCAAGGCTAATGCCTCTACATGTGCACTTGAATCCTTCCTTTTCTGTTTTTTCCCCACAAAATTGCAGCCTTAATCATTCCTTTCTTTCAAATCTTTAACCTTTTCCCATTGATTATTTCTTTTCTTACTCCTTTCAGATGTGCCCAAATCTCTTCCATCCTTGAAAAACCTTTACTAGATGCTACCATTTTCTCAAAACATCATGTTCTATCTCTTTGCTTTCTCAAAATCCTTGAAAAAGATATTTATATTCCGTCTTTACTTCCTCTTATCACATTCACTCCTCAGTTCTTTGCTTCAATCTGCCTCATACCCCATATCTAATGAATTTCCAAATCTTGCCATTTCTAGCTGCACAGAATATCTTACATCTGAACCCTCCTCTCCATTCATATAGTTACCATGCTAGTTCAACCCTTCATCACCTCTTGCCTAGATTATTGTAATAACCTTGTAATTGGTCTCTTACCTCTCAAGCCCATATTACATACTGCTGCTAAAGTAATTTTCTTGTAACACAAATATGACTGTGTGATTCACCTAATGACTTTCTGTTGCTTTTAGGATAAAATATAATCTACTGTTTAGCTTTTAAAGCTTTTCACAGCCTAGCCCCAACCTATTTTTCCTGTATCATTGGCTATTATTTTTCCTCCTGCACAGGATTGTGCACTAGTATATCAGCAATATAATAGTTGGCATATTCTAATAAATATGGAAAATGTTAGTAGAGAGGATAGTCTGTGAAAGATGCCAATTATGTTCTCTGTGGCTAGTCTGCTTGTGATGGGACACAGAGACAATGAATGTGTCATAGGCACTTGACTATGAAAAATTCATTAGAACTTGGAGAGGTTTTACCACTAAAAGAGGTAGAGGAATATTGGTGGGTTGATCTTTCCATAACTCTCACAATTTTACAATTGCACAATTACAATTTACAATTACAGTACAAAGACTATTCCTACTCTTGTTATTTTTTGTCAAGGTGAGGCGAAACTTCAGAATAATTTTGATCTGTATTTTATCATTAAGGATTTGGAAAAATCACCTATATGGCTAACATTTTGCATTTCTTCTTATGAGAACAATTTGTTCATATTGTTTAAATGCATCCTTTGGTGAAAGAATCTTGGGCTTATATATTTGGGTTTAGTTTCCTATATGTATTTCAATACTGGACTCTTATTGGAGATATTTGTTACAATTTTTCCTCTGAGGGGCAGAGCCAAGATGGCAGAGTGAGAGCAACTACTCACCTAAGTTCTTAGACAAACGCCTTCAGATACCTCTGAAAAAAGAATCTGACCAGATTTTGGAGGGGCAGAATCCAATAGGAGACAGACTGTGGCAGATTCACAGCCCAGGACAGACCGGAAGGTCGATGGGAAGGATCTGTTCTGCAGGGCTGGAGGAGCACACAGTGCACAGGCTGTACCAGCCCATCCTCACTGCGGCAGGGCTGAGCAGGAAGCCCCGGGAGGTCTGAGGCAGTGTCTGCACTGCAGAATCTCAGGCATGTCAGCCCAGGATGGGAGTCCAGTGGAACTAAGTGAGTGAGAGCCACAGATATAAGCAGTGGCTGCTCCTGAGACTATCAGCCCTCAGATTAAACGTCTGTAAATCACCTACTTGAACTTTCGGGAACCAAAATGGTGGAGTGATTGGTAAATGCTCTCTCCTCCTCCCCTTGCTGACCTTGAAAGAATAATAAAATATTTCCCCAGAAAAATCCTGGAACAGTGGGATCAGCAGAAGTGGCGAATAGTCTCGTAGCATGTGAGGCTAGGAAAATCGCTAAGGGGGGGGGGGTCCCTTTTGCTGTGGCAGGATGGGAGCTGATCCAACCATTCTGGAGAACAATTTGGAATTATGCCCAAAGGGCTATAAAAATGTGCATTCCCTTTGACCCAGCAATACCGCTCCTAGGGCTGTATCCCAAAGAGATCATAAAAATGGGAAAGGGACCCACATGTACAAAAAATTATAGCAGCTCTTTCTGTGGTGGCCAAGAAGTGGAAATCAAGAGGATGCCTCTCAATTGAGGAATGACTAGACAAGTTGTGGTATATAATGTAATGGAATACTTTTGTGCTATAAGAAATGACGAACAGATGGACTTCAGAAAAACCTGGAAAGACTTCTATGAACTGATGCTGAGTGAAAGAAGCAGAACTAGGAGAACTTTGTACACAGTGACTACCACAGTGTACAAGAAATTTTTTGGTAGATTTATTCATTGCAATGCAAGGACTTAAAAAATTCCCAATGGTCTCTTAAGGCAAAATGCCTTCCACATCCAGAGAAAGAACTATGGAATTCCATCGCAGAGTGAAGCAGATCATTTTCTTTTGTAAAAAATAAAACAAAACAAACCCAAAAGCATTTTTTCCTCTGATAATTGCAGTTCTTATCCCAGTTGCAATGATTTTATTTGTACAAAAGCTTTTCTATTTTGTTCAATGAAAATTATCAGTTTATCTTTTCCGATTGTCCCTATACTTTAATTAAAAATTTCCAATCCAATCCAATAAACATTTATTAAGTACATACTATATGCTAGGCACAGTACTAAGCTCTGGAGATACTAAAAAGATAATAAAAAGAAAGACAGTCCCTGTCCTCAAGGGGCTTACAATCTAAAGGGGAAGACAATACCAAAAGGAGGTAGTAAAGGGGGGGAGTGAGGGAAATGGGACAACAGGACTTCCCTGATATATGGAGTGTCTGTGTGTGTGTGGGGGGGCCAGGGGGTGGATTTTATTCCCTAGGGTTGAAACCAGACCGAGGAGCATGTACAAAGTGGAGTGAGCTGAGAGTTCAGTTTATGCCCTTTATAAAGGAAGACATTGGGAGGAGTTTGATATTCTACCTCCTAGCCCTTGAGGAGACAGAGGGAAATCATGTCAATCAAGGCTTGAGTTAATAGGATGGTGAGATTAGAAGTGATAAATTTATTTTGGGAGGGGTATCTAGTTCCTAGGAGTTGAAATCAGGCAGGGCTACAGATGTAAAGATGAATGATAATGAATATTTCCTTTAGACATAGGTAGGAATGGTACCTAATCTGTTTCTTTTTTTTTTTTTTTAATGGTATGACCCTTAATATTCAGGTAGCATATTCATTTTAAGCTTCAAGAGTACATAGTATAATACTTTTCTTTAAATTTATGTCAGCATGCTTTTCAGTTTTTCCAGCAGTCAAACATGGAGTTTTCCTCAAGTAATTTATCTTCTTAGACTTTTTGAATACTGAGTTGTTGAATTGAATTATTTCTTTCCTCTTTATCTATTGTGTTCCCCTGACCTTTCCATTTTTACCAGTGACAAATAATTTTCATGATTAGTAATTTATAGTTTAATTTTATGTCAAGAAGTGTATTTTCCCTTTATTCCTACTTTTTTCACTATTTTTCTTAAGACTATAGATTTTTTGTTTCTTCAAATGAATACTGTTGTCACTACAGATACATGTGATAATCCTACATTCTTCCTAAGTTCTTGGTTTTAGTGACATATAATACCATTCAAGCAGATTCTGATCATCCTTTATAATTTTCTTTAAAAAAACAACTTGTTCATAATTTATTTTGGTAACTTCATTTTTCCTCTTTTTGAGCAAAGTAGCTAGTATTTAAAAAAATAAATTGTTAATATTTTCCCCCAAAATTTATTTATTTATTTATTTTCAGTTTTCAACAATTGCTTTCATGAGTTCCAAATTTTCTCCCCCTTCCTTCCTCTTTCCTCTCCAAAATGGCATGCAATCTTATATGGACTCCACACATACCTTCCTATTAAACGCATTTTCACATTGGTAATGCTGCATAGAAGAATTAAAATGAATGAGAGAAACCACGAGCAAAACAAAACATAATAAAAGAGAAAATATTCTACTTCATTCTGCATTCTGATTCCATATTTCTTTCTCTGGATGTGGATCACATTTTGCATCATGAGTACTTTGGAAATGTTTTTGGTCCTTGCGTTGCTGTGAGGGGCTAAGTCTATCAAAAACAATCCTCACACACTGTGGATGTTTTCCTAGTTCTGCTCACTTCTCTCAACATCATTCGTAGAAGACTTTCCAGGTTTTTCTGAAGTCCGCCTATTCATCATTTCTTGCAGCACAATAGTATTCCATTGCATTCATATGCCACAACTTGTTCAGCCATTCCCCAGTTGATGGGTATTCCCTTGATTTCCAGTTTTTGGTCACTACAAAAAGACCTGCTATAAATATTTTGGTGCATGTGGGTCCTTTTCCCATTTTTATGACCTATTTGGGATATAGCCTAGAAGCAGTATTGCTGAGTCAAAGGGTATGCACATTTTTGTAGCCTTTTGGGCATAGTTCCAAATTGCTCTTCAGAATGGTTGGATCAGCTCACAGCTCCACCAGCAATAAATTAGTATTCCAACTCTCCCACATCTTCTTCCCACATTTATCATTTTTCCTGCTTTGTCATGTTAGCCAATCTGATAGATGTGATGTGGAATCTCAGAGTTGTTTTGATTAACATCTCTCTAATCAATAATGATTTAGAGCATTTTTTCATGACTATAGATATCTTTAATTTCTGCCTCTGAAAACTGCTTGCTTATATCCTTTGACCATTTATAAATTGGGGAATGACTTCTATTCTTGAAAATTTGATTCAGTTCTCCATATATTTTAGAAATGAGGCCTTCATCACAGATACTAGTTGTAAAGATTCTTTCCCAGTTTTCTGCTTCCTTCCTAATCCTGGTTACATTGGCTTTGTTTGTGCAAAAATTTTTCAATTTAATGTAATCAAAGCTACCCATTTTGCATTTCATAATGTTCCTTCTCATTTGGTCATAAATTCCTCTATTCTCCATAAGACAAATAAGGTATTCCTTGCTCCTCTAATTTGTTTATAGTCCTAGATCATGGTCCCATTTGGACTTTTGTTAGTCTTTTTTATATATAATTTATTTATTTTTCAGTTCTCAACATTCACTTCCACAAGAATTTGAATTCAAAATTTTCTCCCCATCTCTCCCCATCCCCCACCCCATCCCCCACCCCAGGACAGCATGCACCCCATACACCCCTTCTTGCAGTCTGTCCTCCCTTCTATTATCTACCCTTCTTCCATCTCCCTTCCCCACTATTTTCTTGTAGGGCAAAATTGATTTCTATGCTCCATTGCCTGTATATCTTGATTTCCAGTTGTATGCTAAAATAATTTTTAATATTCATTTTTAAAGCTTTGAGTTCCATATTCTCTCCCTCCCTTCCTACCCACTCTCATTGAGAAAACAAGCAATTCAATATAGGTCATACATGTGTAACAATGCAAAGCACTTCCATAATAGTTATAAAAGACTAACCACATTTCCCTCTGTCCTATCCTGCTCTCAATTTATTTCATTCTCTCTTGATCTGTCCTCTCACAATAGTATTTGCTTCTGATTATCCCTTTCCCCAATTTTCTGTTCCTTTTATTTTCTTCCCTCTCCTATCCCCTTCCCCTTTGCCTTCTGGCAAAGATAAATAAATAAAGGTAAATAGATTTCCATATCTAATTGAGTGTGTGTCATTTGTCCTTAAGCAAAATCCCATGAGAGTAAGGCTCACTTTTTTCCTTTCATCACCCCCTTCTTCCCCACCATTGCAAAAACTCTTTCTTGCCTCTTTTATGTGAGATGATTTACAACATTCTTCCTTTCCCTTTCTCTTACTCATAGTACGTTCCATTCAGCAGTAAATTTTATTCTTTTTGGTATTTTCCCTTATCTTCAACTCTCCCTCGGCCCTCTGTGTGTATGTGTGTGTATATATATATATATATACGTATATATTTATATACACATACATACACACAGCGACACACACATATATATATACACATACACACATACATATACACCTATAATATACACATACATACATACCCATACAAGCTTACGTATATATTCCCTCTAACTGCCCTAATACTGAAAAAGGTCTCTTGAGTTACAAATAACATCTTTCCATGTAGGAATATAAACAGTTTAGCTTTAATGAGTTTCTTAAGGTTTCTCTTTCCTATTTACCTTAACATATTTCTCTTGATCCTTGTATTTGAAAGTCAAATTTTCTGTTCGGCTCTGGTCCTTTCAACAAGAATGCTTGGAAGTCCTCTATATCATTGAAATTCCATTTTTTCCCCTGAAGTATTATGCTCAGTTTTGCTGGGTAGGTGATTCTTGGTTTTAATCCTATCTCCTTTGACTTCTGGAATATCATATTTCAAGCCCTTCGATCCCTTAGTGTAAAAGCTGCTAAATCTGGTGATATCTTGAATGTATTTTCACAGTACTTGAATTGTTTCTTTTTTACTGCTTGTAATATTTTCTCCTTGACCTGGGAACTCTGAAATCTGGCTACAATATTCCTAGGAATTTTCTTTTTGTGATCTCTTTCAGGAGGTGGTCAGTGAATTCTTTTCATTTCTATTTTATCCTCTGGTTCTAGAATATCAGGGCAGTTTTCCTTGATAATTTCTTGGGAGATGATTTCTAGGCTCTTTTTTGATCAAGATTTTTAGGCAGACCAATAATTTTTAAATTATCTCCCTTGGATCTGCTTTCCAGGTCTGTTGTTTTTCCAATGAGATATTTCACATTGTCTTCTATTTTTTCATTCTTTTGGTTTTGTTTTATAATTTCTTGGTTTCTACTCCATTCTAATTTTGAAAGAACTATTTTCTTCAGTGAGTTTTTGAACCTCCTTTTCCATTTGGCCAGTTCTGCTTTTTAAAGCAATTTTTCTCCTTGTTGGCTTTTTGGACTTCTTTTGCCATTTGGGTTAGTCTATTTTTCAAGGTGTTATTTTCTTTAGCGTTTCTTTGGGTCTCCTTTAGCAAGCTGTTGACTTGCTTTTCATGATTTTCCTGCATTGCTCTCATTTCTCTTCCCAATTTTTCCTCCACCTCTCTTACTTGATTTTCAAAATCCTTTTTGATCTCTTCCATGGCCTGAGACCATTGCATAGGTTTTTTGGAGGTTTTGGATGTAGAAGCCTTGACTTTGATGTCATCCTCTGAAGGTATGCTTTGTTCTTCCTCATCAGAAAGAATGGAAGAAAATATCTTTTCACCATGAAAGTAACCTTCCATAGTCTTATTTTTTCCCTTTTTTGGGGAATTTTCCCAGCTAGTTACTTGATTTTTGAGTCCATTGTCAAGTGAAGAGTATACTGCCCGAGGCTTCAGAGGTTCTGTGCAACTGTTCTCTGAGATATCTCTAGGGACCTTTAAGTTCTCATTTCCTCCAAGGTGGCACAATCAAGGGAGAGGAGATTGCTTCTCTCCTGGCCTGCCCTCTGGTCTGTAAGCAACCATAAGCACTCTTTTCTGCCCTGTAACTGTGAGTAGGGTTTGTTCTCCATAGCCACCACCAGTTCCACCATGCCAGCATACCTCCTCACCCCAGGACCACCACTCAGGGGTGAGATCCAGATCAGCTGTTTGATTCCCCCAGGGTCTTTAGGGCAAGGGCTCCAAAAGTTGATGCTGCTGCTGCAGTTGCAGTGGCTGCTGCTGCCCTGGAGTTGGGGATGGGTCAGGACCATGCTCCCCTCTCACCCAGGTGAAAGAACTTTCTTACTGACCTTTGAAGCTGTCTTTGGCATTTGTAGGTTGAGAAATCTGGGAACTGCAGCTGCTACCCATGATTCCTTGCCCTGAAGCCTACTCCAGTCCTGTTTGTGCAGCATGGCCCAGGCTGGGCTCTGCTGTGCTCTGAGTCTGGTGTGATAGACCCTGCTGGTCGCCCTTCCAGACTGCTTTGGACTAGAAATCTGTTTCATTCTGTCATTTTGTGGCTTCTGCTGCTCTAGAATTTGTTTAGAGTCATTTTTTACAGGTATTTTATGGGTCATGGGGGGAGAGCTAGAGCAGATCCATACTTCTACTCTGTCATCTTGGCTTTGCCCCTCTAGTCTTTTTTTTTTTTAAAGGTTTTAGTCCAATTAATTCAGGAGTCTTTGTTTCCCAATCATCTATTTTTCCTTTAACTTTAAGATTTTCTCATGTGACATTACTTATTCTTATGCTAGTTCCTTCTCTAAGGTTACCTTGTATCTACTCTGAATATTTCTTCTATGTGTCCATTTCTGCATATGTTGTATCCTTCATTTAGAGTGTGAAGTTCTTGAAAGGAGACATTGTGTTCACTTTTTCTTTGTATTCCTAAGGACCTGGAGCATTATTTGACACATAAATGAAGTCAGGGATTCCAAGTGGTGGAAATAAGGAGGGAGAACATTCCAGCCATGGGAGATAACCTATGGGAAGGCAGAGAGGCATGTAATGTATAGGGAATAAGTAGGTCAATTTGACTGGAACAAAGGGTATGTGAAAGTGAGAAACAGGTAATAAGCCAGAAAGCCATTATTGTAAAGAGTTTAAAGGGCCAAATAGAAGTTGTCAAATAAACAAATAAGATGGCATATGTAAAGCACTATGTGCTTTTTAACTCCAATATAAATACCCACCATTAGTATTATTCTGGAGACAAATGAGAGTCATTGATGATCTGTATTGTGGGAATATCAATTTGGGATGTGTGGGGGGATGGACTAGAGAGAAGAGAGTCTAGATGCAGGTTTGATACCTGGAAATATTTCAGTAGTACAGGTGAAAGATAATGATGGATGGAGGTTGTATGAATGGAACCAAAGTAACAGATGTGAGAGAGATTATACTGCATTGAAAAAACTTGGCAACTGACTACATACAGGGATGGAGTTTGGGGAAAGAGCCAATGATTGATTATTCCTACTCGGTGAACCTGGGTGCTTGGAAGAATGATGACTCTACAGAAATAAAGAAGCTCTAAAGAGGAGTAGGTTTAGAGTGGGGGAGAGAATGAATTTAATTTTAGTCATTGAATCTGAGGTGTCTATGGCAAATCCTAGTGTAAATGTCTAGCCAACAGTCAGAGATTCAAGGATGGAACTCAAATGAGAGGTGAGGGGGAGATGTATAAATTTCAGAGTCATTTGTATAGGAGTGGTCAAATTCATGAGTACTGATAACCTTTAAAAGGAATAGATTATATAGAGAGAAGGTGTCTTAGCACACAGCTTGGGGGAGAAAAAAAAACAAAAAAAATCTCTCACATAGAGAGAAGGGCATGGATTAAGATCCTGTAGAGGAAATTGAAATATAGTCAGACAATTAGGAGGAGAATCAGGAGAGAACCATGTGACAACCTTGCAAAGACAAGAGGATGAAAGGAGGGAATGGTCAGTAGTGTCACATGATGGAAAGAGATAAAAGAAGAACAGGGCCAAGAAAAGTCTGCAGTTTTAGTAATAACAAAGACACCCTTGGTGACCTTGGAGAGAGCAGTTTCAATTGAGCAGTGGGGATGGAGACTAGATTACAGAGGAAATTGAGTGGGAGGTAAAAAAGTATAGACAGGGAGTGCTGGCTCTTTGTGACTGTTGCTTTCCTTTCTTGATGCTTACTAACCATTACTTTGATAATAGGTTATAGAATTTTGCCAAGAATCAAAGTCAAGATCACTGGCTTGTACTTTGCAAACTCCATTCTTTTCCTTTTTCTGAAAATTAGTTTATTTGCCCTCTTAGAGTCCACAACCTTTCAAAGACACAGAAAATGTCTCAGTAATCAAATCTATGAACCATTTCAGTACCTCTGGATGTAGTTCATCTTATCTCCTTTTTTATCTTGGATATCAACTCCTCAATATCTGGTTTTTTCCTGTCCTTTCTCATCCATAGATCATTTTCCTTGACAAAGAAAATGGAAGGAAAATGAGTTGAGAATCTCTGCCTTCTCTCTAGTATCAATAATAATCTTCAGATATATTGTAAGCAGAAGTCTTATGTATTCTTTGATCTAATTACTGATTTTTCCCTCAAAGAGCAAAACAAAATTCAAACATGCCCCCACCTTTCTGTTATCTTAAGTTTTTCTTGCTCATTTCACCATACTTTTACATTTGTTCCCCATTACTCACTCTTGCATATCTTCTGAAACATTTGTAAATTGCTTGTGTCAACATATTTCCCTTTCCTCCTCATCAGAATAATTTCTTTTGTCTTATTTTGTGTCTTCAGAATTTCATTTTGAAAAATTCTACACATAATTAGTAGTCTTACTGTATTTGAAGATCAAATTGATGCTAGAAATTACTATTGATATGGTGGGAGTGCTTCTGAATTAGCAACCCACCAACAGGGGGAGACTGTCAACCAGCTGCTTACTAAAGTGCTTATGAAAAACACACTGAAGTCACAATAATGATTCTGAGGAGGAAGTCTCATTATTGAATATGTACCAGATAAACACATAAGCTAATAGCATAAAAGTGGTAGCAAGATTATTTTAATATTTGCTCCTTTCTTCTTCCTTTTAAAGGATCAGCTGCTATCTGGTTGGTGATAGGCATGACTCTTGGGTCCCTTGAATAATGTGATGAGATATTGCATTGAAAGTTTGAGAGTTGAACCTTATCTTGGATTATAATAGGATTAAAATAAACTGAGTTCAGCAAAGGGCAGCTAGGTAATGCAGTAGATAGAGTGCCAGACCTGGAGGCAGGAAGATTCCTCTTCCTGAGTTCAAATCTGGTCTCAGACACTTACTGGCTTTGTGATGCTGGGCGCGTCACTTAACCGTATTTTCCTCAACGTCCTTATCTGTAAAATGAGCTGGAGAAGGAAATGGCAAACCACTCCAGTATCTTTGCCAAGACTACCCCAAATAGGGTCACAAAGAGTTGGACATGACTGAAAATGACTAAACAAACTCAGCAAAAAAACAATGCAATAAGTATTTGATCAAAATTTGGCAAAGCACAATCTACTGGGCTATGAATGACTTCCTTTCCAACTTCCTCATGCTGTTCTTCTGGTGTATGAAAAACAAAACACCCAACTGCTCTGCCACAATATTTTGAATAACTAATTTGCTTAAAGTTTGTTTAATTGTTTATCTGTCTGTCTTATCATTTCAGACTTGTTATTTCACTGGTGTAAAGAGCTGTTAGTGTATAAACTTCCTGTACTGATGTAAACCAGCAGTTCCTCTGTAGAATGGTTTGGACAATTCCCAGGGGCACTTAAAGGTTGACTGACTTATCCACCCATTATCTTAGACCTAGTTTTCATCAAAAGCATAACTTGAACCCATTAATTACTTATTCATTACTAAATAGTAATTGTTTCTCTTTTACCCAGGAATGCTGAGGATCTTTCCCTCCCAGTTTGATTTTTTTTTTTATTAAAAGAGCCATCCTTTGAATAACTACTTAAAGAAGCCTCTTCACAGAATGGATGTATCTCACTCAAAGTGAGAATGTGATAACACCTTAGCCTGAAAGGGTTCATCTCACATTGCATTGTGGGCCATCTCCAGCTGTCCTGATGAATATCAGGCCACTGGTCCCAGATGGCACAGGAGAAGAAAGTGAGGTTGGTGACCTTGCACAGCCCTCCTTCACTCAAATCAAAGTGAACTGCTAGTCATGTCATCATCTTGATGTCATGGTCCTCTTCGAGAATGAAGGACTTCTGGGGTGTAAGCTCGGTTCTCACGTGAATAGTCTCGGGTCAGGTAAAGGTGAGGGCTTCTAAACCGCAGAGCTCTCACGAGGCCCCCCCAGGGAACAGCTGGGAATTGAGGAGTGAGACATGAGCTATCTTGTTTTCCACCTCTTCTCAGTGGAAACTTGCTGGGGAGAGCATCCCACCCTTGAGATTGGTCTGTGGTCTGAGCACACCTGTTGTTAATTGGCTAAGGGACTGAGAGCATGCATGGTGTACACGAACGAACTAGCAGGGGGAGAGCTTAAATGGGGACAGGAAAGCCTGAGGGTTCTTCTCTCTTTTCCTTGCTCCTCGAGAGGAGAAGGGGGCTCCCGCGGGGAGCACAAGCCCTGCATACTGGGGGGTGTGGTTCCTTTCTCCTCAGGAAGAACTCGCCCTGCATGCTGACATTATGTAGCTAAGATCCAGAATAAAGCCTACAACCTCTGTTTGACTCTGGAAGTCTCTTCTCTCGATACATTTATCCGGCTGGCCACCAAAGACCTGGAGATAGGTAAGAAGGACCCGGGCAGCCCACGGCAGTTAAGCAGGACAAAGGACAAACACAACTTGAAACTATGTCCTCGACATCAAGACCAGTCAGTCAATAGATCGCACTACCTTTTATTGGCATAAGAGGCACTAAATATTTTCAAATTCAAAAGTGAAATATAAAGAGACAGTATAGAACAAAAGAATGTTTGTAAAACATCCTTGTTAAGAGAATTCACCACAGTAGAAACAAAGGGAGGAGAGAATATGAGGAATTTAGCCTTAACAGTAGCTCCAATATCCCACAATTTTAAAGTTCCTGAAATTTATTTTTTTCTTATACTCCCAAGTCTCTTTTTTTCTTTCAGAAATTGTTTTTTCTACCCTATTGAGTAGTAAGTTTTATCCTGGAGATTCTATCTCAGGATAATCTGGGTTTTTAAGACTGGGACATTTTGCACACCATTGTTTATACAGAAATAGACCCTAATTGATGGAGAGAATGCTTACACAAATTCCCTTGCACCCATAGAGTCATCATTACCTCTGCTAGGATTATCCTCCCAATGTATAATTATTGGTGACAGACATAGACAAATAGTGGTATATTCACTGTCATAGCCCATATAATGCTGTGGACTCTGATCAAAGCTGCTGAGTCTATCTCTTGCTTCTGCATAGATTTTATTTAAGGCTTTAGCAGTCATACCTCAATCAAAAGCAAGGACACTTGCCTATCTATGTCTTTCCAAATAAACTATTGAATTTCCAAGGTAAGAGTATGTGTTATTAAGTCATAGACTACTAATATACATCATTTGCATTATTGCTTTATGAATCAGATTGAACGACCCCCAAACCTATACTAATTTAACTCCCTGTATGATATCTTATATCCATGTCTTAGTTTTGTGTTTCTGCTTAAGTTTCTGTTTCTTAGGAATGAGCTTTGACTCCTGGCTTTTATATAAGGCATAGAGTGGTATGTTGTGCAAGTTCCCAACTCCTGTTCCCCTTTTAATTTTTTTTTTCTTTTTGCTCATCCATCAGTCTAACACAGTCACATTAATGATTTACCTGCTTACTATTTTAACTGGGGCTTCACAAATCCTTTTCTTCATTAGCCTTGATAGGCAAAGGGAAGAGAACTGACTAATGGCAGTAGAAAATTTAAATGGAACTTGATGAGAATTTGAGTGTTCCTATGTGTTCACCTCAGGTCTACTTTTTGCCCTCTGACCATATCATTACTCTGACCATATAAAGAATTACCTCTTCTGGTCCCAAAGCCCAGTAACACAGAGATGTATAAGCAATAAAGTAGGTAAGGTGAGAAGCTCAGACACAGGCTGGGAAGAAGCAGAGGAGAGTCATTATTTCTTAATTCTGAAGGATAGGTTCCACGTAATTAATGACTCTTCCTTGTAGCCATGGAGTAGAAAAGGCTATAGTTATTCTCTCCCGTTAACCAAAGATGCCCAGGTTTGGAAAAATAAGGTATGGGGGAAACAATATTGACTGAATGATTCAGGGGAAAGGAGTATTTTTTTTAAAAAGGATTCCTTAGGATGGACTTGAAAGTTTCAGGTGTGACACAGAGTCTTCTACTATTGAAAGAGAAATATGAATCAGAAGGAGACACAAAAACTCACAAATTCCCCCCACACAGACCAGTCTGCTAAAGACCTACTTGGATAATTCATCTATTGGACATTTCCTATGTCTTTATTAAATCCAGGCAATTTTGAAGTTTATAGCGAACTAGCAAGAAAGTTTAGTTCTAGAAAATGTGTGCCCCGATAAATTAATGTTCAAGCAGAATGTGATGAGTGTGTGTGTGTGTGTGTGTGTGTGTGTGTGTGTGTGTGTGTGTGTGTGTGTTATGGGAGTACAGAGGACTCTCAGAATTTCCAAAGTAGTGTCCTACATCCTACAGGAGTTGTAGTCCTTTTTGGGGGTTTTCTATACCAGTATGGTTAAAACAAATGAAGCAGCTAAGGTTGTACAATGGATAGAGTGTTGGGCCTGGAGTCGAGAAGACATGATTGGAATCCTGCCTCAGGTACTAGCTGTGTGACCCTGGGCAAGTCAACCTCTCTCAGCCTGAGTTTCCTCCTCTGTGAAATGGGGATGATAATAGCACCTACCTCCTGGGTAGTAGTGAAGACAAATGTGTTAACATATTTTATTACTTTGCAAACCAAAATATAAACACTCCAGTACAATATTGTGTCCCAAAAGTCTCAGTGCAGTCTTAAGCTTGAATAGCTTTGACTAGCTGAAGACTGCACTGAGACTTTGGGGGCATGTTATGTAAGTTCCAAAATGGAATGAAGGTAGCTTAGTGGTAAGGGAAAAGAATCAGTTAATTATCTGGACTGTTTACAATTTTCAAGGTTTAGAAATTTAGGAGAAAATATACATCTACTTTACTTGTGGCTGACATCCAGTCCAGGATTTGTGATTTGAGGGATTCATACTGAAAGTTCAATGAAAAAAAGGCAAGCCCTCTGTGATCAGACACCCAACAAGAGAACTTGCTATTCAAGAGGAAATTTATGATTGAGTGGAAGTGGTTAACATGGACACTGCTGATGTTTAGCAACATTTAATTGCTGGATGTCCTTTTTGATGAAATATGGACTTTGATTAAAACTCTCCCCACAAATGTAATGCTTAAATAGCTTCTCCCATGTGTTCATTCTTTAGCTACTGCAGATTTCCAAACTCAGAATGTAGCTTTTCCTGCATTTATTTTAAATCCAAAGTTTCTCTGGTGTGAATTTTCAGATGAAGATTGAGGTCTAGTCTCTGCTGGAAAACTCTATCTCAGACATTATGTTTAAATGGTTTTCCTCATGTATGTTTTCTGATGTTTATTAAGGTATGGGAGCTACCTGCATCCTCTCCCATGTTGATTGCATTTAAAGGCTTCTCTACTGTATACACTCGCTAGTGCGCGTTGAGAATATTTTTGAATGAATCCTTTGTCACAACTGATTGCGTTTATAGGATTTCTCCCCATGTGTAGTCTATAAAAATTTGCTTTATCTCTGAATTCTCTCCCACATTGATCATATGTACAGAAATTTTCCCATATAGATACTCTGATGAACATTGAAGTTTCTCTTTGAACAAAGTCTTTGCAACATTTATCACATTTTGGGGGCTTCTCTCCAGTGTGGATCTTCTGATATCTATAGAAGCATCAGAGCTACTTGCCTCTTCTGTCATGTTAATCTGGCTGATAAGGTTTTTCTGGGTGGATTATTTAATGAAAACTGAGGAAAGCTCTTTGAATAGACCATTTATCACACTGATCACATATATAGGGTTTCTCTTCTATGTGGAATCTATGATGTCTATAAAAATTTGCTTAATCTTTGAATTTTCTCCCACATTTATATATAGAGTTTCTCTCCATGTGGCTGTACTGGTGAACACTGAGACTTGTTCTCTGAATGAAGTTTTTGCTATATTTGTCACATTTATAGAGTTTTGCCCAGTGTGGATTCTGACGAACATGAAGGACTTTTTAATCAGAGAAAACATACCACACATCTAGACCATTCATTGTGCTTTCCCCCCATGTACCTGTTCTAGTGGTAACCTATTGTGATTTCCAAATCAAAGTTTTCATGTAATCAATATATTCGCAAGATTTCTAGTTAATATGGCCTTTAACTTGGTTATTTTGGCAGACTGCCTAACCATTTTGCTACAGAGAGATCTAAACCAGGTGGATGTTGACCTAGATTTTCTGAGACTCTCTCCATGGGAGAATTATTCCAGAATATTGCTTCTGCCCTCAAGCCTTTTCTGGCTTATAAATCAGTCTTTGATTCCTTATAAGAACTGTACTTCATTCAGTAAGACTTCTCTGCCAGAGCATTGAGTGTCCTTCTGTGTTAAGTCTTGTCAGGGTATAATGTCTTGATGGTCCAGGTTTCTGGACCCAGTCCTTTGAAGGTGCATCATGTAGTTTTCCTACATGAAAATGCAAATAGTCATATTTCCTTAGCTTCATTGACGGAAAAGTACATGTCTGTCAAGGTCTAGGGAATCTTCCAATGAACAGACCTAATGTGCTTCTGATTCCCAGATATTAAGTTATTGTCATTCTCCAGAATTGCCACTGGCATAGTCTCTCCCAAACACATGCATACACACATATATACACATACACACCACATACAAAACACACACACACAAGTCTTTCAGTCTTTCTTCTTGAGAATTTATTATATAGTTTATTCTCTTGTCTCCTGAAAGAAGAATTTACTGTGGGTCTAGGCAAGATTCTCTTCAGAAATTTTAAACTATCCTATTCACTGACCTATAAGACAAAAACAACCCACATCAAGCAGGCATCTGGGTGGCAAGGTGGATAGAGGTCTGGAAGCAAGGAAAGAGCTGAGAAACAAGGAAGCAAGGAGCTGAGCCCAAATCTAGCCTCAGATGTTTAAGAGCTATGTGACCCTTGGCAACCTCTTCTGCTTCAGATTCCCTGTCTGTAAAGTGGGAGTAACAGTAAGAACCTATTTCCCTGGGTTATTGTGAGGATAAAATGAAATAAAGTTTTGAAGTGTTTTACTGCCAGGCCTAGAGGCCTGTGTGGGCTACCCGAGTCTTCTTACCTCACCTCCGAGGTCTTCGGTTGGCCAAAACCGGATGCTCATATGAGAGAAAGGACGTTCCAGAGTCGAACAAGGGTTGAGCTTTATTTTAGGGTCTCGGTTACAAGTGCAGGGGGGTCTTCCTTAGGAGGAAGAGGGGGAGATTTCCTAAGGAGGCTAGGATCTTAAGGGATTGGAAGTAGAAGTACAAGCGGGGAGAGAGGGGGAGGGGAGAGAGGAAAGAAGAAAAGCGGAGCCTACTGTCCTCTTGGCTCCTCACGTGCTAAGAGAGCTTTCAGGCTTCCTCAATCCTACTTAACCTTCAGCCGCATAGTTTGCATCTAAATACCGTGCTGTTAGGTAACTAGGTGTGCCCAGATCTGGGACAATCTCGAGGGCGGGGAGATCTCTCTCCCATCACGTTTCTCACGGGAAAAGGCGGAATTACTCGAGATAGATCGGTTCACCTCGATTCCCTGCCGTTTCCTGGGGGGGTCTCGTGAGAGCTCTAAGATTTAGAAGCTCCCACCTTTACCCGCCCAAGACTGTCCACACGGAATTGAGCTTCCAATCCCAACATTTTACAAACCTTAAAGTACTATATTATTGTTGTTAATTATGTAGGTGTAATACATAGTTCCAAAAATCCATTAGTATGGGATTCTTTCCTCATTAGTGGAGATTTATGCCCCACTTTGGGATGGGGGTGACCTTCAGGCTTTGGAACTGGGGTTACACTGCTTAAGAATATGCTCATTCTAAGACCTGAACTGAGAGTTTTCAGCTTGGGGTAGGACTCTGGACTCCTTCCTGGAGGGAAATCCCTCCCAGAGGGTTCGTGAGAGAGTCCAAGAAAACCAGTATGTTCACAGTCCTCAGGATTCCCTCACTAAAGCCACCTATCAAAAGGAAGTTGCCTGGCTGTAAGAATTATGGAATGCCAAGCCTGGAGAACAGCAAAATTTTCTACTCAGACCCAGAAAAAAGAGACAAAGTGCTAAATATATATATGAATCCATCACTTGAAAAGCAAGCTGGTTTAATATTTGGAGGGTAGGACCTAAAGTGAGGAAGAGCTAAGTCCTTTGACACATATAAACAGTGAGCCTATGGATTAAACTCCTTAACCCCGGTCAGTTTTCTAAGTCTGTGAGTTACAGACGAGTTGTTGGAGTTGTACAGGTGGAAGAAATCTATGCGTCAGAAATTTCCTGTGTTGATGAAATAATTGGTTCAGATAAGGGATAACAAGGCATAGTGACTGAACCTGTGATTTCATTTTTCAGGGAACTTTCAGATAAGGAAATTCCTTCCACCAATGTACCTCCATGACTTATCTGTAAATGTCTACATAAAGGGGCGGAGCCAAGATGGCGGAGTGAAAGCAACGACTCACCTAAGCTCCTGGAAAAACTCCTCTGGATATATCTGGGGGGAGAGTCTGACCAGACTTTGGAGGTGTAGAATCCAGTGGGAGACGGACTTTGACAGATTCGGAGCCCAGGCTGGACTGGGGGGTCCACGGGAGGGATCTGTTCCGCGGGGGTAAGACCCTGGCGCACAGCGCAGCGCGGTCGGCGCGGCAGGGCGGAGGCGACCCGAGGGGCCCGAGAGTGGCGGGCGAGACCAGCGGAGCAGGAGATAAGCCAGGCCGAGCCAACGATATCAGCGCAACAGCCTTTGAAATCTTCAGCCTAAAGACGGGACTTCAGTGGGTCACTACTTGAACATCCAGGAGCTGGGATGCCGGAGTGATCAGTAAGTGCTCTCCCCTCCCCCCCGATGACCGTGAGGGAACCATAAAATTCTTCCCCAGATTGATCCTGGATCAGTGGGAGCAGCAGAAGGGGGCGGGTGGTCTCATAACACCAGAGGCTGGAGAGGTGGCAAAGGGGGATTCTTCCTACCGTGGTGGAGGCTATCTGGAGGGACAGACGACCCAGGGCAGAGAAAAATTCGCACTGAGACCCAAGCAAGCCGCAGCCCGGGAGACGAGCCCCAGGAGGGGCGGGAACACGCATTAGCCTCTAGGCGTGCCCCAGCCCTCCAGGGGAAAAGGGAAGACAATAGGGAAGCTGGGATCACTATCCCCCGGACCTTGCCTTTGACTCAGGCCAGCTGAGGAGATAGCCTGAGACCAGACCACACCTCCCACACACCTATCAAGCTAAACCCAGGGTTGATCTAGGAAACAACAACAACAAAAAAAAGCCTGCTTTTAGCCTAGACAAACATCAACTCAACTTAAAAGATCTGTATCTTCTGACTGAAAGAACCAAAAGCTACAACACTCAGCCAACATCATGAATCGGAAAAAGCAGACGAAAAGTGAAAAAACCATAGAATCTTTCTATGGGGATAAGGACCAAAACACAAACACCAAAGAGGTCAGAGCTGAGACTGTACTTCCATCTGAAACCTCAGATGGGACTATGAATTTCTCGCAAGCACAACTAGATTACCTGGAACGTCTGAAGAAGGATATAAAAGAAAAACTGGCCAATGATTTTAAAACCATAAAAAAAGAATTCACTGATGAGAACATCAATCTGAAAAAGAAAATTGAAGAAATGGAAAAGGAAGTTCAAAAATTAACTGGAGAGAATAATTCCCTAAAAGGAAGAGTTAATCAAATGGAAAAGGAAACTCAAAACCTAATAGGGAAAATTGATCAGATGGAAAAGGAAACCCAAAACCTAACTGGGAAAATTGGTCGAATGGAAAAAGAAGTACAAAAATTAAATGGAGAAAATAGCTCTTTAAAGGGAAAAATTGGCCAGATGGAAAAGGAGATGCGAAAGCTAACTGAAGAAAACAATACAATGAAGATTAGAATTGGGCAAGTAGAAACTAATGACTCAATGAGGCAACAAGAATCAGTCAAACAAAATCTAAAGAATGAAAAGATAGAAGAAAATCTAAAATATTTAATTGGAAAAACAACTGACCTGGAAAATAGATCCAGGAGAGAAAATCTAAGAATTATTGGCCTGCCAGAAACCCATGATGAAGAAAAGAGTCTGGACAATATCTTCCAGGAAATCATCAAGGAAAACTGCCCAGAAGTACTAGACTCAGAGGGCAAAATAGTCATCGAAAGAATCCACCGTTCCCCACCGGAAAGGGATACCAAACTCAAAACCCCAAGAAATATAGTTGCCAAATTCCAGAGCTATCAAGTGAAGGAGAAAATACTACAAGCAGCCAGAAAGAAACAATTTAAATATCAAGGTCACACAGTCAGGATCACACAGGACCTTGCAGCTTCTACATTAAAAGATCGAAAGAATTGGAACCCAATATTCCATAAGGCAAAGGAGTTGGGACTCCAACCGAGGATCAACTACCCAGCAAAGTTCAGCATAACATTTCAGGCAAGGAGAAAGTCATTCAACGAAATAAGGGATTTCCAGAGCTTCCTGACCAAAACACCAGAACTCAATAGACAATTTGATCTTCAAATGCAGGTCTCCAGAGAATCATAAAAAGGTAAACAGAGGGGAAAAAACAAAAACAAAAACTTGCTACTCAATTAGGGCAATCTGTTTACCTCCCTGTAAGGGAAGATGATACCTGTTAATCTTGAGAACTGTGCAGCTATTATGATAAAAGGGATATATGTAGAGGGAACGGGCATAAAGTAAATGATGTCATGGCAAAAATATGATTTAAGTATGAGAAGGGAATGTAATAGGAGGTGTGGAAAGGGGGAAGCAGAAAATGGCAAATTATATCACAGGAAGAAGTACAAAACCATAGTAGAGGGAAGGAGGGGAGGGAGATGAGCATTGTTTGAGAGGTACTCTCATCTGATTTGTTCAAAGGAGGGAACAATAACCTTAAGCAGATAATCCTAACTAGCTCTATAGGTAGTAGGAGGGGAAGGGGGAAGAAAGGGGAGGGTGGCTAAAAGGGAGGAAAGAAGCAATAAGAGTAAAGGGGACTAAAAGGGAGGGGGGCTAAAAGAAGGAGGGGAAGGCTGCAGGAGGAGGGGGAGAAAAGTGAATACTATTGAGGAGGGGAAGGGAGACGGGAGAGTTAAAAGCACAAATGGTGGGAAAGAGGGTGGAGGGAAATACACAGATTGTAATCATAACTGTGAATGTGAATGGGATGAACTCTCCCATAAAACGGAGACGGATAGCAGAATGGATTAAAAGCCATAATCCAACAATATGCTGCTTACAAGAAACACATTTGAAACGGGGGGATACACATAGGATAAAGGTCAAAGGATGGAGCAGAATATATTGTGCTTCAGCTCATGTAAGAAAGGCAGGAGTAGCAATCCTAATCTCAGACAAAGCAAAAGCAGAAATAGATCTAATCAAAAGGGATAAGGATGGAAACTATATCCTACTAAAAGGCACCATAGACAATGAAGCAATATCATTACTAAACATGTATGCTCCAAGTGGTATAGCATCCAGATTCTTAGAGGAGAGGTTGGGGGAGTTGAAGGAAGAAATTGATAGCAAAACTATACTAGTGGGGGACCTCAACCTCCCCCTCTCTGAACTAGATAAATCCAACCTTAAAATAAACAAGAAAGAGGTTAAGGAGGTAAATAAAACTCTGGATAAGGTAGATATGATAGATCTTTGGAGAAAATTAAATGGGAATAGAAAGGAATATACCTTTTTCTCAGCGGTACATGGAACATTTACAAAAATTGACCATGTACTAGGACATAAAAATCTCACAATCCAGTGCAGAAAGGTAGAGATAATCAATGCATCCTTTTCAGATCATAATGCATTAAAAATTACATGTAATAAAAGGCCATGGAAAGAGAAACCAAAAATCAATTGGAAACTAAATAATCTAATTCTAAAGAAGGATTGGGTTAAAGAAGAAATCATAGAAACAATCAACAACTTCATTCAAGAGAATGACAATAGTGAGACAATGTACCAAAACTTATGGGACACTGCAAAAGCAGTTATTAGGGGAAGTTTTATATCTCTGAATGCTTACATAAATAAAATAGAGAAAGAGGAGATCAATGACTTAGGCTTGCAGTTGAAAAAGCTAGAAAAAGAACAAATTGAAAATCCCCAAGTAAATACCAAATTAGAAATACTGAAAACCAAAGGAGAGATTAATAAAATTGAAATAAAGAAAACTATTGAATTAATAAATAAAACCAATAGTTGGTTTTATGAAAAAACTAATAAAATTGATAAACCTTTGGTTAATCTGATCAAAAAAAAGAAAGAAGAAAACCAAATTACTAACATTAAAAATGAAAGGGGTGAACTCACCTCCAATGAGGAGGAAATTAAAACAATAATTAGAAACTACTTTGCCCAACTTTATGCCCACAAATTCGACAATCTAAACGAGATGGATGAATATTTTAAAAAATACAAATTGCCCAGATTAACAGAAGAGGAAGTTGAATACTTAAACAACCCCATCTCAGAAAAAGAAATTGAACAAGCCATCAATGAACTCCCTAGGAAAAAATCTCCAGGGCCAGATGGATTCACAAGTGAATTCTATCAAACATTTAAAGAACAGTTAATTCCAATACTACATACACTATTCTTGAAAATTGGGGAAGAAGGAGTCCTCCCAAATTCTTTCTATGATACAAATATGGTTTTGATACCCAAACCAGGAAGAGACAAAACAGAGAAAGAAAATTATAGACCAATTTCCCTAATGAATATAGATGCAAAAATTTTAAATAAGATTTTAGCAAAACGAATACAGCATCTTATCACGAGATTAATACATTATGATCAGGTAGGATTCATACCAGGACTACAGGGCTGGTTCAATATTAGGAAAACTATTAGCATTATCGACCACATCAACAACAAAGCTAACAAAAACCACATGATTATCTCAATAGATGCAGAAAAAGCTTTTGACAAAATACAACATCCATTCCTACTAAAAACATTGGAGAACGTAGGAATAAAGGGAACTTTCCATAAAATAATAAGCAGTATCTATCTAAAACCTTCAGCAAGCATTATATGCAATGGGGATAAGCTAGATGCATTCCCAATAAGATCAGGGGTGAAACAAGGTTGTCCATTATCACCACTATTATTCAATATGGTACTAGAAATGTTAGCTGTAGCAATTAGACAAGATAAAGATATTCAAGGAATTAGAATAGCCAAAGAAGAAACTAAGTTATCACTCTTTGCAGATGATATGATGATTTACCTAGAGAATCCCAGAGATTCAAGTAAAAAATTACTTGAATTAATAAACAACTTTGGCAAAGTTGCAGGGTACAAAATAAACCCACACAAATCCTCTGCATTCCTATATATTAGCAACAAAGTTCAACAGCAAGAGATAGAAGGAGAAATCCCATTTAAAGTTAGGGCAGACAGTATAAAATACTTAGGAGTCTACCTGCCAAAACAAACCCAGGGACTATATGAACACAATTACAAGACACTTTTTGCACAAATAAACTCAGATTTAAGTAAGTGGAAAAATATTAGTTGCTCATGGGTAGGCCGTGCTAATATAATAAAAATGACAATTCTACCCAAATTAATATACTTATTTAGTGCCATACCAATTAAACTATCAGACAATTACTTTCTAGAGCTGGATAAAATAATATCAAAATTCATTTGGAAAAACAAAAGGTCCAGAATATCAAAAGGACTAATGAAAAGAAATGCTTGGGAAGGAGGCCTAGCGCTACCAGACCTTAAACTGTACTATAAAGCAGCAATTATCAAAACCACTTGGTATTGGCTAAGAAACAGAGAGGTAGACAAGTGGAATAGACTTGGCACTCAAGATGCAGTAGGCAAGGAATATAGCAACCTTCTGTTTGATAAACCCAAGGACCCCAGCTTCTGGGATAAGAACCCATTGTTTGACAAAAATTGCTGGGAAAACTGGATAACAGTGTGGCGGAAATTAGGCATAGACCCATACCTGACACCGTACACAAGAATAAAGTCCAAATGGGTACATGATTTAGGTATAAAGATTGATACCATGAACAAACTGGAGAAGCAAGGAATAGTGTATTTATCAGATCTATGGAGAAGGGAAGAATTCTTTACTAAAGGAGAGATAGAATGCATTATGAAATGCAAAATGGATAACTTTGAGTACATTAAACTGAGAAGTTTTTGCACAACCAAACCCAATGCAACCAAAATCCGGAGGGATGTAGTAAATTGGGAAAAAATTTTTACAGCTAAGCTCGGGGATAAAGGCCTCATTTCTAGAATATATAGAGAACTGACCCAAATGTATAATCATACAAGTCATTCCCCAATTGATAAATGGTCAAAGGATATGAACAGGCAATTTTCAGAGGAAGAAATTAAAGCTATCTATAATCATATGAAAAAATGCTCTAAATCACTATTGGTTAGAGAGATGCAAATCAAAACAACTCTGAGGTACCACATCACACCTATAAGATTGGCAAACATGACAGAACAAGAAAATGATAAATGCTGGAGAAGATGTGGGAGAGTTGGAACACTAATTCATTGTTGGTGGAGCTGTGAGCGCATCCAACCATTCTGGAGAGCAATTTGGAACCATGCCCAAAGGGCTACAAAAATGTGCATACCCTTTGACCCAGCAATATCACTACTAGGACTATATCCCCAAGAGATCATAAAAATGGGAAAGGGTCCCACATGTACAAAAATATTTATAGCAGCACTCTATGTAGTTGCCAAAAACTGGAAGTCAAGGGGATGTCCATCAATTGGGGAATGGCTGAATAAATTATGGTATATGAATGTAATGGAGTACTATTGTGCCATAAGAAATGATGAACAAGAAGACTTCAGAGAGGCCTGGAAGGACTTATATGACCTGATGCTGAGTGAAAGGAGCAGAACCAGGAGAACTTTGTGCACAGCAACGACCACAGTGTGTGAGAGTTTTTTCTGGTAGACTTAGATTTTTGTAATAACACAAGAACTTCTGAAAAAAAAAAAAAATCCCAATGGTGGACCTCAAGGCAAAATGCCTTCCACACTCAGAGAGAGAAATATGGAAGTCACTCACATAATGTAGCAGATCATGTTTGTGTATGTGTATCTGTTTGTGTATCATGTTCTGATTTGTTATACGGATTCTTTCATTTATCTTAGTCTGACTACACAGCATGACTATAGTGAAAATATACTCAATAGGAAAGTATATGTAGAATCTATACAGAATTGTATGCAGTCGTGGGAAGGGAGGGAGGTAGTGGGGGGTGGGTGGGGAGGGATAAAATCGCAATTGTATGGCAGTGATTGTTAAACATTAAAAAAATAAAAAAATTAAAAAAAAAAATAAAAAAAAATAAAAAAAAAATAAAAAAAAATGTCTACATAAAACAAGACAAAAATTAATGAATTAGATGAAAGCATGGTTATTGAATGTGCAAATGATACAAATCTGGGAAGGTAGCTAATGAATTGGATAATAATATCAAGATCCAAAATTATATATTAATAAATTGGGCTGACTTTATTAAGATAGAATTTGATGAAGATAAAGATAAAGATAAAATCTTTTAATTGAAGTGAAAAATCATCTTTTAAGTTCAAGATGACAGAGGTACCAGACATGGTAGTTAGTCTCAAAAAGACCTGAGGGTTTTTAGTGGGCAGCAAGTCCATTATAAATCAATAGCACGTTATGGCAGCCGAAAAGTTAATGAGATAAAAAAAATAAACATTTTATTGGAAACAGTATTAAATATTAATTCAAACAGGTCAAATTGCTTAGTTTCAATTAATTAATTTCAGTACATAAAGCAGGATAATAATCTTTCAGTCACTCTCTCTGATTCCCATCAGGATTCTTCATTTATACTCAGTGACTGTGATCAGCATGTATGTTCCGTTCTTTTCATGAAGCTCTTTCTAGATTTCTTTGTTTTCCTCACATTCGTCTATCTTAATTGCATTGCAGTATTCAATTACATTACAATTTCACACTTGACTTAGTCATTTCCTTTATGTGTGGACATTCAGGTTGCCTCCGATTCTTTGCAATTATATGTCATGATACTATGAAAAGCTTTGAACAGATCATAAATTTGGGTCTTTTTTTTTGAAAAACACCACTTTCAGCACACATTGGAAACCACAGAATTATTGATCAAAGAGGTTGATTATCTTTGTAACATATGTATTTAACAGCAACTGTTTTGAAAAAAAGATGTGGAATTTTAATGGACAATGAGTCAGCAGTACAATGTTGCAAGCTAAAAAATATAAATAAATCTTGGGCTGCATTAAAAAGGATCCTTGTAGGAATAGAGAGATGATAGTCCCACTGTACTTTGCTACTGTCAGAAAGGAATATTGTGTTCAGTTCTGGGCATCACTGTTTTAGAAGAGTATTGATAAGTTGTAAAGTCTCCAGAGGAGGGCAATCAGGCTGGTGAAGGGTTTTGAGTTTATGTTGTATCAGGATTAGTTGAAAGAACTGGAGATGTTTAGTCTAGAGAAGACAAATCAGGGAGACATGATAGATATCTTCAAGTATTTGAAAGGCTATTTGGAAGAGAGATTAAATTTGTTGTGTTTAACCCGAGCAAAGAATATACTTTAGGATTGAAATGAAAAAAAAAAACAACTTCCTAACAATTAGAGATATCCAGAAATAGACAAGGCTACCGTGAGAGGAAGGCAAGCAGAAGCTGGATGGTTACTTATTGAGTATGCTATACTGGAAAATCCTTTCATTTATAGGTTAGACTAGACAGTTGCTGAGGTCCTTTCCAATGAATTCAATAATTCTATGAGTGTACGTTTTTCTCTAGAACTATGCCATGAAATTTCCATTTTTGTCAAATTTATGGGTATGATGTGGTATCTCAAAGTTGTTTTAATTTATATCCCTTTGATTATTAGTGAGGTTGAACATTTTTCCAAGTAATTATTAATAATTTGTGCTCCTTTTTTTGAAAAATTGATCATATTCTTTGATCTTTTAGCTCTTGTTGATTAGGAGTCACCACTGGGATTTTTAAACATTTCCTTAAACAATTTTATATCAGGTTTTTATCTGTCATATTTATTATGAATATTACTCCTAACCTACTACACTTCCATTTATTCTAATTATATTTTTGTAATATAAATTTTAATGTAGATAAGTATATTTCTATTATCTTTAATAATTCATTTTCTGAATTAAAACAACTCTTTTCCAAAATGTAATAAATACTTCATTCCATTTTCTTCCATTTAAAAATTATTTAACTTGAAAAGACTACAAGCCAAGACTAAAGTGGAGGGAGAGTTGGTGGAAAACTTTTTGTTCTCTTAGTGCAGTCTCTGAGGCTGAGATGCAACAAAGTATGGATCATTTCTCTGACACTTGTACTAAATTTGGCCTGACAATTAACAAGAGAACAAAAACTTTTCACCAGTCACCACCACACCATCCATATGTGGAAGCATTGGTTACAGCCAATGGAGAAATGTTGAATGCTGTGTCTACTTACCTTGACAACATACTTTGCAAGGGTGTATATATAGATGATACTCAGCATTTGGAAGGCTCTGAAATAAATTGTGAGAGAGAAGAGATGTTAGCCTGCCTACCAAACTGAAGGTCTGCAGAGACATTGTGCTGACTTTATTGTTGTATGCCTGTGAAATTTGGACAATCTATCAGGGCCATGCCAGAAGATTGAACTGCTTCTATTTAAATTGTCTTAGGAAGACTCTGAAGATTACCTGGGAAGATAAGGTACTGGACACTGAAGTCTTTTCTCAAGCTGAACTGCCAGGCATTCAAACTCTACTGCAGAGAGCACAATTTGGATGGGCTGGTCATGTAGTTTGAATGCCAAATGTGTAAATATAAACAGACCATTTTATGGAGAACTCACACAAGGTAGCCACTCATGTGGAGGTCAGAAGAAGCTATATACAAGGACACTCTCAAGTTTTCTCTGAAGAACTTTGGTATCTATTGTGAGACATGGGAGATGCTGCTATGAGACTGCCCAACATGACCTGCCCACGTCAAAGAAGGCCCTATGCTCTTTGAGCAAAGCAGAATGAAAGTAGTTCAAAAGAAACATAAGATGTGTAAATTTAGAGATCTCTCCATCCCAAATGTTCATGTAGACTATTTGTGCCCCACTTATGGTAGAACTTTCTGAGCTCATATTGGTCTGATTAGCCATAGTTGGACGTGCTGTACATTGACTTCAGCATTGTGATGTTTTTTTGGTCCTCTTGAAGGATGAAGGACAAACAACAATTTGAAAATAAATTTCTCTGTAGATCACATATCCAGCTAGAATTCACTGGGGGTAAGGTGTAAGATGTGGGTTCAAATCTCAGAAATACACATGTGTAAGATGTATATATGGCCAGGAGACATGTATGGATTGGCAGTTCCTAAAATTCACTGCTGTAGGGTCAGCTGGCCATATGCTCCTCCTTCTAGCCTGCTCCTCACTGACCTCATACAGCATGATATCTTTGTAGTCTCTGCTAGGTAATATTCTCTGCTGATCTCACAGTTATTCACAGTTCATCTTATTGTCCAGGGATTGTGGCAGGTTGCTGCCAGGTTTAATACTGACCATGAGGCTGTGGAGCTTCTCTCTCTGCTTCCAGATCCTGTTTTCAGTTGGTCATTAAATAAAATGTTGCTTTTCTCTTTTGGGAGGAGTGGACCTTGCCATTCATTTACTCTTCTGACTTAAAAGCTCAGAAACACCTTCTCCGGCTTCTTTCTAGAAGGCAGGTGCTTTAACATAGTCACAGCACTATGGAACCTAATAATTCTGTGTAGACTATCAAATTGCCAAACATTTCAACTAGTTGGTATGAAATGATTTTCCATTGGTCCATTCTCTTACTTGTTGACCTGCACACCAAAGTTCCTTATCAAAATTATTATTGTGTTGAAGATCTTTTCAATGGTCTTGGGTACCCTTTTTTCACCTACCAGAGCTTTGTTGAGCCAAGGCCATAACTGGATGTCTTCATCCTGCTGATCTCTCAACTGAGAAACATACAGTATGTAAAAGCACTCTATTTCTCTACTTCCTGAACATCCAAAGCACAAATCTCTAGGTATCATGAGCTGATGGCACTTTCTAAGGAAGACACTGGGTATAAATTTCATACTTTGAGAAAATGATACCATTTGGAGAAAGTAAAATCTGGTTTTTACAATCTCAGCTCTTCTCTCTTTTGACCCAAATGTCCAAAGCCAAGATGTAGAATTGTTATGGCCATAGAGAAACACGCCTTGGGTAGTACAAGCTGCTTCCTAGTACTATGTGAGGGGTTAATTACAGTCTCTTACAGTAATTTATTGTACTACATCACTAGATTCTGTCCTTGCCTCAATAGGTGACATCTATAAAATGAAGTTGGCATCTCCAAGGTTTTCTTCCTCACTTCACTCTTTGTAACCCTTCTCATAATGAGCCCTTCATCACCTATCTGTTCTCAGAATTCTCACAAGTCTGTTGCCTCTCAATTACAATTGAGGCAAACAGAACTAATTCTTTGAAAAAAAGTTCACATGCATAGTTGACACTACACATTCTTTGATGGAAACTCAGTTTCCTGACTCCTTCAATAAAAATGCTTCTTGACTGACTGATCTAGTCCACTCGGATTCTGTAGACTGAGTGACAAGAACTTTCCATACTTGGGTTACATCAGAATATGTCTGATGTTCACTAAAGAAATATCTGGTGACAGTAGGAAGGTGAACACTTTGACTGTGTCCATATATGGCAGAAATCTCTGGCATGACAGTGTTGACTGGGGCCTAAATAAGAGGGGGTGGTGGTGGTGCTAGAAATGACTAGCCAAGATAAAATGAACAGTGGAGAAGTTTTTGTGCAGACAATATAAATATAGTTTGAATCAGAATGAAAATAGGTAATTTAGAAAAAAATTTTTACAGGAAATTTCTTTGATAGAGATCCAATAGTAAAGACATAAATAACTATATAACTCTTAAGAATAAGAGACTTTCCTCAATAATTGTGTTTAAAAGATGTGAACAGATAGTTCCCAAATGAAGCAAAAATGCAAGCTATCAACAAGCATATGAAAAGATGTTTCAAGTGACTAATAATAAGAAATACATGTTAAAACAACTCTGAGGTTCCATTTCATACTTATCATATTGGCAAAGAGGAAAATAGCAATCATTACAGAAGATGTGGGAGGATGGAAACACATTATATCTCTCAGAACCAAAAATACTAGTATTAGGTGTGTATTATAAGGACAAAGAGTCAAAGATAGAGGGAAAGGATCCAAATGTAGAAGAATATTTCTACAAGAATTTTTTTTTTGTAGCAAATAAGTGCAAATAAAATATGTCTATAAATCATTGAATTGCTGAACATATTATGACATGATTATAGTGGAATTTTATAGTACAATGAGGAATATGGAAAGATTTGTATTAACTAATGTAGAATGATTTCAACAGAATTTGGAGAAAAAAATTGCAAAATGAGCACAAATAACATGAGGAGAAATAGTTTTTAAAGACTTTGGGACTATGACCAGTAAAAACATTGAGGATAAATCATACTTTCTACCCTTTGGCAGAGAGGTAATATACTAAAGGTGGATAATTAAACCTGTATAGCGTGTGTGTGTGTGTGTGTGTGTGTGTGTGTGCGTGTGTGTGTGTGTGAGACATTCCTCTCATTTGTTCTCTGTGCTGTCTTATTCACTCTGGCCTGCTGTCATACTACCAGGTCTAGGTTTCCAGAGAAGGACCACCTCCATGTGGTTACACTTAAACTCTTTAATGGTCTTAGAATTAATCTTATTGGGGGAGAACATAGAATTCTTGAGCCCCCACTGGTACACTTTCATTTACACAAATCCAGCTACTTAAAATGATGGCCCATTAAATTTTAAACATAATCATTTATGGGATAATAAGGTGAAAGCAATAACAACCACATCATAGATACACATATAGGGCATATTAAGGAATAACATGCCATAGTCCACATATATGACTCAGTCACACTTTTCCACCAATGTCCTCAGTATATGTGGAGCGCAGTAAGCACAAATGGAAACCTCTCAGGAAAACACATGAGTGTGGAAAACCTCATATGCTTGGGGTAAGTTACAACTCTGGAACTATGAATCTGAGTGTTTACTTTCTGCTTCAGTAACTTCAAAAAGTTCCTTGATGAATATATTTCTGTTTTGAACAAATGCCTCCATTGCTAAGTTGAGGTGATCCATGCTATGCTTGACTAACACCTTACTGGGTATAACATCTTACCCAAACTAATTGTACTGGGTGACTTCTTTAATTCCCTGCTTCTAAGCTGTTCTTCTACTCAATCAGACCTACTCCTCAGTGGTAACTGCAGTAGCCATCATTTATAGTTTATAGTTTTAGGTTTAGCTGATTCCTTTGCTTTTATTTGAGAGAGAGGGAGAGAGAGAGAGAGAGACAGACAGACAGACAGACAGACAGAGCGAGAGAGCAGTCTCAACACTACAATTCTGAAACCTGTCCTTTTACCTCTTCTTTCTCTACCCATCCCCTACTCCCTTCTCATCTTTTCTTCTTTCTTTCCATCTCATTCACTTCTTTTTTCTTTTTGGGTTCACACTTTGGGTCCTCTTTGAGAACAACCCCACCTTGGCTTATGGTTAGTAACTAAATTCTCATCATCTGTAATCTGTAATCGGGTAAATTATATTTTTTCCATAATCATAGAGAAGTTCTGGTGTCTATGTTTTCCAAGATATTAACCTAAACTTATTAAATTATAAATATAAAATAAATAATTATTAATATAACACATAAATACAAATAACTATAAACTATTAATATAAAGTTATTACATTTTTCATATACAAGTTACGGAAGCATAGTATGTTCTTCACTTGATCTAATGTCCTATCCTATGACTTATCACATTTAAATGAGCAACTGATATCTTAGAACTCTGAGTCATACTTAATCTCCATAAAAGCTTCTTTTAGGAATGCTGAGAAGACCTATGCCTTAGTTAAGTCAGTTGTCAAAGCAGACATAACCCATAATCTATACCCTAGACAAGTGAACTCACTCTCTTAAAGGGTCATTGCCTTACATATGCATTCTTAGACATGCCCAGTATGCTGATTTGTCTTGCCTGACAATCCGTCTATGTCATAAGAGAATGTTTCTACTATGCAGGTTTGTGGGGGAGGGAAGGAAGATGGATTAGTGTATTTAACATATTTAATAATAGATATAAAAAAGAAAAAAGTTTTGATATTTTATTCGTTGAAATAAATATAACCATAAATAGTTAGTAAACAAGTTTAGATGGCTGCTTTGATGTTCAGTGTTAAGTTTGAAATAATGTCTTAGAAAACAAGAACAAAAGAGTATAAGGCACCATATAGATGAATGTTTCACTAATGATAAGTTGTTCATTTTGCAGTTCAGTTAAACGGGAAAGGGAGAGGAAGGACTGAACAATCATAGATTTAGCCTTAGAAGGGCACTGAAGGCTCAGACCACTAATTTCAAAGATGAGAAAATTGAAACCCCTGAGGGTTGAATGATTTGCCCAAGGCAATATAGGTAGTAACTAAGAGAAGTAGGGTATGGATGATGGTCCTCTGACTATTTCTGCTGTACCATGAGGTAGTAAGATTGTGACATGGTTTGACTCTTTATTCAAGTTACAGGACCCTGGAGCACTTTTTCCTCCTTTAATCTCACCTCAGATAGCATTCTGTTTTGAATCTCTCCTCTCATGCATTTACCATGCCTTATTTTGTTTTATAATTGTCTCAGTTTCTTTTATATCCCCTTACTTGATTGCATGTGCTATGAAAATAGACTTTTTGTCTTGTGTAAAACTTGTGTCTCTCCAAGTACTTACCATGGTACCCTGTACACAGTATACATTTAACTGTTTGTTAAATTGAATCCAAGTGAATTAAATTGAATTCTAGGCGCTCTGACTTTGGTCCCAACAGAAATAAATGATAAAGAACTTTAGACAAATAGGGAGTTCATATGGCTGGTAGTGTCACACAGACGGATTCTGTGGCAGACTGAGTTTGAATAAGCAGCAGCAAGCTTTGATTTATTCTTGTGATTATGCTATTTGGATAAAAATACAACAGAACATTATGATTCCACATGCTCCTGATGTCACAAATAAATGTCAGAGGGTGATTGAGGGCTCAGAAACAGCAGGTTTAATCAAAACCTTCATTTTTCCAAGTATATGTGGTAAGGAATGTTTATCATAGGGGAAATCTAATTTATGGTGCTGGATTGTTGCAGGGGTCTTGAAATGGCTGATATGTTCTCTATGGAACTTACACCATCTTATTCATGCCCCAGGACATGCCTTGATGGTGGCATGGTTTGAGGTTTGGTTTTTCCTCCTTCTTTCTCAGAAGATGATTTTCTTGAAAAGACATTTGGAAGTGAGAGTTGTGGGAATGGTAGACAGCATTTCCAAGGGTAAAAAGAAATTGACTAAGGGGAAGTTAGTTTAGTGCACTAAAAATTTTGATGAACTTGTTGATTCAGTCTTTAATCAATCAGCATTTAGTAAGTGCCCACTATGTGCCAAACACTATACTAAGTGCTGAGGATACACAGAGACAAAAGATAGTCCATGCCCTCAAGGAGCTTACAATCCAAATGGAGGAGATAGCAGGCAAACAAACAGATACAAAGCAAATGATATAAAGGATAAACAGGAAATAATTAACAGAAGGAAGGCACTATTGCTCTTTGTGACATTAAACTCTTTTTCCTTCTCCCAGTTTGGCCTGCTAGCTTCCAAGAATGCCTTTGATTCATGGACTAAATGAGATAATATTTGGAAAGTGCTTAGCAGAGTGCCTAGTACAAAGTAAGTACTTAATAAATACTTATTCCCTCCCCCTTTGTGGACTCTGTGCACACCAGAATCTTATTCTTTCCTAGTAGTTATAAGAACTTGGACCCATAAATCTTAGTTGGTCGTTTGCTTGACACTTTCTGCTGCTCCTGCTTATGCCACTGTGTGATTATAGGATTTGCTCTTAGCCTTTGCAGCCCCAGTTCATCCTTTGCAATCCTGTTGGATGACATAGGATACCAGATAGTACAGTGTAGAACAGTTGGAGTTATAGGAAACTCTAGTATTTCCTGGGTGCCAAACTGTATTATTATTTGGACACTAACACCGTCTTCCTCAAAGTATCGTGCAGAAACTTGCCCTTGAATAGCTGTCTTTGGGAAGAACCATTTTCTTGAACCTCTAGAATGGCCTGGCACCATAAGATCATGCCTGGCTTCAAGGGAACCCATCCTACTCAGAAACATCTCCTTTATTTTTCATCCTTTATGCCTTACCATTTACAAAGCTCTTTATACACTATGAATATGAGGGGGAGTTAGTGCAAGTGTCACTGGCCCTTCTGGCACAGATGTGGAAACTGAGACTTGGAGAGGAGAAATAGCTTTCCTAGAATCACACAGCTAGAAAGTGAAGGTATCAAACTTGAGCCCAGGTTTCCTGATTCCAGTGCTCTCTATAGTAAATCATATTGCTGGAAGGAGTCTTTTTTTCTTTCTCAGGACAACCCTGGATGTGATTCTCTGGAGAGATTGTTAAAAAAAACAAATAGTAGCATTCATACTGTCTCTATTACTACAAAGTGAAATAGCATTAAAGTAAATCAATGTGTGTGTTTGTGTGCAGGTAAGTGTGCAGGCATTCCAGTGCATTCAGGCATTTGTGATAGTGAGGAAAAAAGTTAAACTAGTCACATAAGAAAAATTATTGCACCAAGTACCACCAGATTAAGCCATAAAAATGGTTAATGTGGCAAGATATTTCACAAATGGGATTTTAGACTCAGTTGCTGAATTTCTTTAACGTGACAGAAGATATCCATTAATTTTTATTGCAGTTCGAGGGAAGGTGGAGCTAACAGCTTGCTAATAGTCTAAGGATGATGGAAAGGGGAGAGGAGGAATCAGTGGGGGAGACATTGCATATAAAGTAAGCAGTGGATTTGTATTTGCTAATTTTTGGAAAGTCTTCTAAAAACAATCTAATAAGCAGGTGTGTGGGTACATGTCTATAATTCCTCTTTCTAGGAAGAATGAGGTTGGTGGATCACTTGAGCTCAATAGGTCTGAGCTGTAATAGGAAGATTTAAATAATTAGAGATTATTATTATTATATTAGAGATATTATTATTATTAGAAATATTAGAGATTATTATTATTCATGGTGGGCAGAGCCAATATACGAAAAATGACAATTCTATCTAAACTAATCTACTTATTCAGTACCATCCCAATTAAACTCCCAAAAAATTTTTATTGAGCTAGAAAAAATAATAACAAAATTCATTTAGAAGAACAAAAGGTCAAGAATATCAGAGGAATTAATGAAAAAATAAAGGAAGGAGGTCTAGCAGTACCAGATCTTGAACTGCATTATCAGGTGGTAATTGTCAAAACTCTCTGGTTCTGGCTAATGTCTGCTTGCCTCCATTGGCTTTGATCTCATTTAGAAGCTCTGCAGAGGCTTGTTAAGTTATGTGATGAAGGATTGAAGCTCTCCAAAATGTTTCTAAGGGTTTCAACTATCCTCTGTTTCCTTCCTATCCAAGCAGTTTCTTAATAAGAACAAAAACACTGGGAATCAGGGTGACTCATTGACTTTCCCACCAAGGGTGATTTCTTTTCTGTTGAATGTGAACTGGGATTCACTTTTCAGTGTCTCTTTTGTGGGAATGAGGAATGCTGTGAAAGAGATGTTTGGATGATGAAATTTCATTCTTGCTAAGCTGGTAGTTGCTTTTCTTCTCAGTCTGCAAGCAGGGATCATTTCTTACCTGTTTTTGAATCCCTAGCGTTATCCCTTGAACATAATAGGCACTTTAAACATCTGGTGTGTGTGTGTGTGTGTGGAGGGGGTGATGGTTATATACCTGAGATTTCAATGGTATAGGGAACTACCAGTGTGCAAATTCTCTCCACAAAGATCATCAACCTGTCTGTAGTTTAGTCTTAGAAAGATGACTGGGTCATTGAAAAGTTAAGTGACCTGCTTGTGGCCACACAGTTAAAATGTCTCAGAGGTGGTATTTCAACCTAGTTTCTTTCAACTTCAAAGTCAGCCTTCTATCCATTAAACCATATTACCTTAAAAATGTAATTGATGAGTGAATTTATCATCCATCATGAAATGCTGTGGAGGCCCCAATAGAAGGCAGGTAGGCTCAGTACAGTGTAATTGAAACATTGATAAGTGTGCATAGGAAAGCTCCCTGAGTCCCTTCCTAAGCCACATCTCTGTGGTTGTGCTTTGCTTTGACCTTGTTTTGTGTAAGATATCCCAGAATATTAGCCAGGTGGAATTCTGACTTGACTATCCTCAACTCCTAGGAAGTTCTAAGGTCCCATGTGACCCTCAGCTTCTGTAGCAAAAGTAGAGTTGGGAATTTCCTTCGATTTGAGACTTAACTCTGATATAGGTAAAGCCAAGAAATTAGGGAAGGGTTCAGAGTTATAAAGATCTCACTGGCTCTGAGCTTGTGATATGGGCAATCTCTTGCTCTTTGATGTCCAAGACCTCAGATAGCTTACATCATAGTTTAATGAGTAAGACTGGGAATACAAGTGTAACCCCTGTCCCAGGATACATGTAAATATATTAGCAGAGAATAGTGAAATGAGCCCAGTCCAAATACTTGGATTCAAGTCCTGACTCTAACCCTTAACTAGTTTATGATCTCTGTGATTTTATGCCTCTGAGAGTTTCCTAATTTGTAAAATGAAAATAATCCTACTTCATAGGATCATTTTGAAGTAGTGCTTTGTAAACAGGATTTTATATGGTAGCATCTAGGTGACTCAGTGGCTAAATCACTGGCCTGGAGGTCAGAAGATCTGAATTCAAATCTGACCTTACTCACTTAGTAGCTGTCTGACCCTGGGTAAGTCATTTAACTTCTACTGGAGAAGGAACTGGAAAACCACCCTAGTATCTTTGCCAAGAAAGCCCTATGGACAGCATTGGTCCGCGGGGTCATAAAAAACCAGACAAGACTGAACAGAAACAGCTAGTTTGTAAACATGGGTATGGCAGAACCAGCTCAAATTGTGGTTAAATTTTCAGCGTGTGTATTACCCTTCAGAAATCAGAAAACATTACAAATGAGGGCTTGATTTATTAGTGTATTTTTATTAGCTTATTTTTATTAGCTGACTTTCTATTCTTAAAAAAGTGATGCGGAAAATGTTAATAATCATTTTAGTAACTTAAAAGTATGTCCTATGTATGCTTACCCTCCCCCACTAATTCCACCTCTCCCTGCCCCGCACCAAAGGCCAGTTGTTAAACCTTTACTATCGTACCTCTGTTCACAAGCCATGTGTGTGAGCTATTATAATTATCAGATTCCCCAGCCTAGCATTTTCTTGTACTTTTTCAAAATCTAGATCTCTTACTCTCCCTTCTTCTAAAACACGTTGAAGTATAATGGGCTGTCACACCAGTGGCTTGGGCTCTCCCTACCTTTTGTTGCTACCTGAAGCCAGTTTCAGAATGGCTGAGAGTGTAGTGCCTTTGTCAGAGCTATGGGCAGCATCTGCTACCTTCTAGTAATACACATCAGCTACCTTATTTCACTGTTTATGCTCTCCGAGCCCTGGGACTGAGGAACGTTTTTGTCAGGGTTCCCCATTTTAGAACTGAGGAAACTAACTCAGGGGTTAAGCGACTTGCCCAGGTGCCACAACAAAGTGTCTGAGGCCAGATTTTAACTCAGGTCTTTCTGTCTTTAGGCCTGACACTCTAGCCACTTGCCACTTAGAATGAAGGAAACTTCTTTAGCCGTGTCTCTGGAAGCTTAGTTTCTGTACCCAACCCTCCCATTGACATGCAGCATGGCTCTCCACCATACTTGTTTACTGTTTTTATTATTTTCTTTTTTAAAATTTATTTGTAATTTAGGGAATAAAATAAGCATTTTTATAACAGTATAATAAAGAAGATGATTGTATATGAATGTACAACTTGTTACTCCTTTTAAATATATAATAGTTATGTAAATTTCGTATTCAGTAAAAGTTGTTCTTAAAACAACATTACCCTTAGTGTATATAATATTCTTTTGATTCTGCTCATTTTGCTCCTTATTATTTTGAGCAAGTCTATCTATTTTTTTAAAGATCATCAAGCTGATCATTTCTTATAGCACAGTAGTATTATATCACAATTATATGAAAAGGCAGTTTTTAGATAAGGAAATCAAAACAATTTATAGTCATATGAAAAAATGCTCTAAATCATTATTGATTAGAGAAATGCAAATTAAAACAATCTTGAGATATCATTTTACACCTATCAGATTGAAGGGGCAAGCAACAAATGTTATTTTCTCTTAATACATTAGGTACTAGAAGGCCTCCGATTCCTCTCCCACCCTTCCTGCCACCCTCCCCTCCAGCCATAAAACAAACAAAATTCCAGAAGAATCTCCCAACATCTAGTGAATTCCATACAACTGGGAAAGCAGAGCAGGATCTTCCATCAGTTTCTTAGCCATTCCGTTTTCTTGCTTTGGTATCCCTTCACATAGTGCCCATTGTAGGACAATCCTTGTTAGTTCATACTTTTGTTTGCATAGCTAAATATCTCTCCAATGTACCTATTACTGGGATATTATACATTTTAGCTACCTTTGTGCGTGCCCCTGCTCCCACTAGATTGAGAGCAATGGTTGTTATCTTATGAAAGTTTTGTATCCTGTAGGACCTTGCAGAGTTCTACTTACATGCTGTTGTATTTTTTTTCTTGTTCCACTGGAGAAGCGCCATCCTCTTCTGTGTGCATCTAAGGCCCAACCGCTTGGATGGATTCAGGTCAAAAATACTCCTTGAATAACCATTTGAACCTAAATCAGAAGCATCCCTGTCTACCCATCCAAACTTCCTGAACTAGCTGTTTCTTTGTTCTGGGCATAACAGGAAACTTATTAGCTCCCTTCATTTGGGTCTGCTTTTCATAATCTACATTCATCATTCTCTGTTTCTCCATGATCTCCATTAATTCCAAACAGGTCAAGTCCAGGGTCCTCTGTCAACTTCTGGAAGCCCCTGTATGATAGGATTCACAAAGCAAGGCCCCTGGGAAAGGAGGAAGGGTCATGTTCCAAGGGCCTAGGAAGCCTGTTGTACATTCAAATAGTCTGGACTCAAGAGGCTGGTAACACTTCTCTTGCAGATCTTAATGTAATAATATTAATAATAATAATAATAATAATGATATTAATATTATTAATAATATTAATATTTTATGTTCATGTCCCACATTAAGGTTTATAAGGTGCTTTACAGACATCATCTCACTTGGTCCTCAGAACAAATCTGTTACGTAAGTGAGTACTATTATTATTATTATCACTTTTAGAGGAAAAAACTGATGTTCAGAGAATAAATGACTTGTCCAGAGTCACATATACAGTCGGTGTCTGAAGCTGAATTTGAACTCAGGTCGTCCTGACTCCAAGTCCATAGTTCTATCCACTATTCCACTCTGATTTTTCTTGTTAACTGATGGAGTTTCTCCCCAAGATGGGGTCCCTGACTTCTCTCAAATATGTCTCCTTTGTTGTTGTGTTTGTCCTTCATTCTTGAAGAGGACCATGACATCAAGATGATGACATGACTTGCAGCTGACTTTGATTTGAATGAGGGAGGGCTGTGCAAGGTCACCAGCCTCACTATCTTCTCCTGAGCCATCTGGGTCCAGTGGCCTGATATTCAACAGAATGGCTGGAGATGGCCCAGGATGCAAAGGGAGACCCTGGCCCTTTCAGGCTAAGGTCTTATAGCATTCTCACTTTGAGTGAGATACACCCATTCAATGAATAGGCTTCTTTAAGTAGTTGTTCAACAGATGGCCACTTTAATAAAAAAAAAAATCAAACAGAGTAGAAGACCCTCAGGGTTCCTGGGTAAAAGAGAAACATAAATACTAAATGTTTCCTTTAGGCTTGTGATAGAGGAGTCACTAAAACAGAAGCAAACTTAGCCAAAGGGCCTTTGAGAGAGGGAACATAGATTTTATGGCTATTGGGCTTCTTGGTGTTCAAAGTGTTGCCCAAGTATTCAGATAGCAGGATCTTTGTTCTGTAAAATAGCCTTTCAAACATACTAGAAAAGGGAAAGTAAGGAGGAAGAGGAATGAGGAAGGAAGAATGGTTGTTATAACTATGGGAAGACTCTTTGATGAACTCCAGTTGCTGGATTTCTGGTGGTCCTTCTGGCCTTTTGCAGTTCACAAGGTTATTTTTGGGTCTGTTTCACTTCTGACAGGTATTCATCTAAGAACAGGAAAGATAAGGTACAAGAGACACAGAAGAAACAGAAGCAGTCATGTGTTGTTCATGGTCATATAGGGAGAAAAGGCAACCAGTGGCAACACCTTCCACCTCTGTCCATCCAGAGGCTTTGAGTATTTCTTGCATCTCTTACCACCAAGGAAAAGAGCTATCCTCTTCATTTTATAAATGAGTAACTTGTCCCAATCAGTCTTTGAACCCAGGCCTTCTTCTCCCCAATCTTTTGATCTTTCCACATTGCCTCGAACTCTCTTGCTTAGCTTGGCACTTAAAGCTCTCCACAGTCTAGCTCCCATCTAATTTTCCTGCCTAATTTCACATTGTTCCTCTTTACACTCATTGTATACCTGGTGAATTGACTTGCCAGCTACCTATTCCCTGAACTCAACCTGTCCTCTCTTAGATTCATGACCCCGCACCATCTGGTCTCCATGAGATAAACACTCTCCTCCTTCACCTCTATGTCATAGAATTCCTCATTATCTTCAAGGCTCATCTTAAGTGCTGCCTCCTACAGGTGGTCCCTCAATTATTGGTGCCCCCTCCTCCCTTACATTTACTTCCTCTTGTATTTGCTTATTTGTGCACATACTGTATCACTTAGTTGAATATAAGCTCCTTGAGGGCAAGAATCTCTTTCATTTTTGTCTTCAGTGCTTATTTAATATGCATATTCAATGCTGATTGTACTAAATCTACACATATTTGGAGATGTAGTCATTCACCCCATGTATAATCAGGATAATTCACCTGCCATCTGAGAGTATATTTCTGAAAATTTGTACTTGACCATGATGCTAGAATTGGGATATTGGAGGCCATCTAGCACAGTCTTCTCGTTGAACAGTTGAGGGAATTGAGGCATGTAAGTGGTGCAGTGGATAGAATATTGGGCCTGGAGTCAAGGAGACCTGAGTTAAAATCTAGCCTCAAGTATGTATTGGCTGTGTTACCCTAGGAAAGTCACTTAACTTCTATTTGCCTCAGTTTCCTCAGTTGTAAAATGGAGATAATGAAAGCACCTCTCTCACAGGGTTGTTACAAAGCACATAGCACAGTGTCTGGCACATAGTAGGCACTATATAAATGCTTATTAACTTCTTTCCCTCAAAGGCTAGGGAAGTTAAATGATTTGCCCAGTATTATAGGTAGTGTTAGAGACAGAGTTTGAACCCAGCTCCTCTGGCTCCAGAATCAGTATTCTTTCTACTGTCTCATGCTGTCTCACCTTGAAGTACCTCAGGTTCTAGGTTACTGTGAACCTAGCAATGAGGAAGGAAGGAAATGTCCTGAAGCCTGCAGGAGTTAAGAATCTCTTCTGAGAACTCCTGCAGCTTGGTCGTTATGGTTCCCCACAGTCTATATGTTTGGGGATGGAGATGATTGCTCAGTTCCTTTAATCTGACACCTCCAGTTGCTATCAGGGAGGAATCTTGAACACTTAAAATATAAATATATTATCCAAACCTGTGAGACACAGAAGCCTGAGAAAGACAACAAAGTATGTGAAGGATCTGTGATTCCAAGAGCAGATCTCAACACAGAGGTATGCTGTCACCTGAAAGCATGTGCCGAAAATTTATTCTTGGCCATGGGGCTAGGAGGGATATTGGAGGCCATCTAGCCTTATTTTATAGTTGAGGAAATTGAGGCATCTCCAGCTTGGGCCTGGAGTCAGGGAGGCCTGAGTTAAACTGCAGCCTCAGATACTTACTGGCTGTGTGACCCCAGGAAAGTCATTTAATTTTTGTTTGCCTCAGTCTCCCAGGACTGATAGGCACTGAGGGACACAGAGGTTAATTAAGCAACCAAGGTCACATAGCTCCTAAGTGTGAGAGGTAGAATTTGCAGTAAGCTCTCTTTGATTCCATGTCTAGAACATCATCAGCTACTCCAAGCTAACTCTTTGTAGGAAAGATGAACCCTTAAATTTGCAAAATCATTTATGGTTTTAAAAAAATGCTTTCACACACCCTATTATCATTTGATCTTCTAACAAACCTGTAATGTAGATTGAACAGGTACTTATGATTGTCATTGATTTAGGGACTCCCTCTACCAATACATGTTGTCAATAATTCTGCAGTCTGTTCTTGGGGTAGAGAGAAGTTAATTAACTTGCTAAGGGGCACACTGCCAAGTCTTCCTGACTCCAGGGCCAGCTCTCTATCCCGCTACACAATGCAGCCTTTCTATCCCTATTATATAGAAGAGGAAAATGAGTTTGGGGTGAATCTCACAGCTAGCAAGTAAGTGTTGGGCCTGTGATTTCAACATTAACCTTCCTACTCTATGCCCTGTATTCACTTTTTCAGCTGAACAGCCCTACTCTTGTTACCAGAAAAGGTGATACACCATCTTTGTGTCTTATTCCTAGCCCCTTGATCAAATGAGATAATATTTATAAAGTGATGGACACAGAGTCTGGCACACAGTAGGTACTTAATAAGTGCTTATTCCTTTATTCTCCTTACATGACCAGATTTTTGAGACAAATTCTCTCTTCAGTATCCACTAGATGGCATCAAGCAGTTTTTCTTTTTAGTAAACAGTATTCTAGCTGGTCAAATCAATAAAAAAATATGCAGGCGCTAATGAGATTTTGTTTTATCTCCTCTTTTAATTAAAAATCCTGATATAGAAATTGTGATTTAATAACCATGCCTTAATAGCTATTGCATAATTTTATCTAAGTTCTCAAAAATACCAAATTTGGTTCATCAGTGTTTCTAAGGAGTCTGCAGGTTATTACTGTTTATCATGAAAGAGTAAAATAAAAGAAGACCTAAAATAAAATGCTTCTGATTTTTCTTAATGATGCTGCAAATTAAATGGCCCTTTCAGTGCTTTGCAAATTAAATGAGTGTAAAGAAATGACTGAGGCAGGGACAGTGTGGGTAGGGATTCTCGTAGGACTGACAGTATACTATGAACTATAATATGAAGTCATTCCCCCACTCAAGTCTGATGTGGAGGTGAGCCAGAAATCTTGAAGCTTTTGCCAGCAGACTACTAGCTCTGTCAGGAGGAATACGGGAAAGGTGTCCAGCACAGAACAAGTGATTGACTACTTGTCTATTAGCCAGGGGCAGTCCTATGGCCAGATGAATGCTTTGACCACAACTACTTGTAAAGACCATCTACTTAAGGTGAAGAGGAATCATGACCTGCATCAGTGGAAGGACTGTTCACTGACAAAACTGTGGATTCTTGAAGCATTATACTTCTACGTCTCTGATGTTACTGACATTCTGCCTACTTCATTAGGTCTCAGGTCAGAGACTATCTCAGACTCATGAAGGAATGTGGATTCTGTGTCAGAAACTGTAAAACAGTGAGAGCAAGATGGTCTTGGGGAAGAGAGCTGGGAAGGAGCACCAAAGGAACTCCCCTCTGTCTTTGGCTTGGGACATATGCAAAAATTTGAGCCACCTGCTCTCTGAAGGCTCAAAGACACTAAAACTCAGACATTAAATAAACTTCTCAGAAGAGTAGTCATTGAAATCTCAACAAGGCTATATTTTTGGATGTTCACAAAAATAATCTTTGTTGATGGGCTCATAATTTTAAATTTACTGAAAGAGGTTTTTACATGCACACATACCTTGTTGCTTGATGTCATCAACTGGTTTCTTGAAAATTAAATTAGATAAGGCATTATAGGAGGGAGTCATCTGGTATTTATTTTTTTCCCCATCTCATCAGCTCTCCTCCCATGGGGGAAGAAAGAGCAACAAAACTCTTGTTACAAATATATGTCGTCAAGGAAAACGAAGTCCTGTATTGGCCGTGTCTAAAAATGGCTGTCTCATCCTGCATATTTAGTTGCTCACCTCTCTGTCAGGAGGTGGGCAGCATCATCAGCCCTCTGATCATGGTTAATCATTGAAGGGATCAGTTCTTGAGTATTTCCGAACTGCTCAGTTTTACGATGTTGTTGGTATAGTACAGCCTTCTCATTCTGCTCACTTCACTATGTATTAGTTCATTCAAGTCTTTCCAGATTTCTCTGAAGCCATACCATCATTTCTTACATCAAAAAATTATTCCATTACATTCACAAATTGTAATTTGTTCAGCCATTTCCTAAGTGATGGGCACCTTCTTAGTTTCCAGTTCTTTGCCACTATATAAACTAGGTGGTGCAGAGGGTAGAGTACTGCATGTGGAGTCTGGAAGACCTAAGTTCAAATCCAACTATAGGCAATTATTAGGTATGTGACCCTGGGCAAATAACTGAACCTTTGTCTGATTCTGTTTCCTTATCTGTCAAATGGGGGTGGTGGTGGTAATAACAGCATCCCCTACCTTTCAGGATTGTTGTGAGAATAACATAATTGTGAGTTGCAAATTTTAATGCATTAAATGATTGTTACTAATAATATGAGCTATGTTACAAATGAGTGATTGGAGGAATGACATTATAGGGGGGTTATTATGACATACATATTCATGATAAAATAATAATGCTTAGGGAAACATTAGAGTATTGTCACACTGTAGAAGAATATAATATCAGGCAGTGAACGAGAAGTTATTGCTGAAAAGGTTTGTCAGTGAAGTTTCATGTCTTCGAGTGAAGCCATGGGATCAGACTGTGCCATTATTGCCCATGTAGCTGGACTGTGGCTCAGCCACTTTACTATTTGTAATCTGTCTTAATTCTGAACTGAGTTGTCGAATGATTGGTTTGGTGAAATGACAATAGTCAGTGTAGAAGTCTTAATAGGGTGGAGAGAGGTAATGGGGCTTACATGTGTCAGAGATTACAGGGTTATAGCAACATTTGACAGATCCAGAGGGAGAAATGAGGGGCAATAATAAGATCTAAGTGAATAGACCAGAAGTTAGGCTGGGTCAAAGTCAAAGCTAGGAGTTCACAGAGACAACCAAAGTCATGAACTCATCCCAAGAGCAGGGGAAGGGGGGGTGGGGATCCAAAGTTGGAGGGAACAACCTGAGTAGTCACCTTATATAAAGCAAGGTATGGAGAGGCAGAAAATGTCAGCTAATGGCAGTTTATCTCACAGAAAGAAGCAGTTTAAGACGCCAATGGCATCTCCTATCAGCACCTACTCTTCACTCAACTGTGACCACACAGCTGTGGGTCTGGACAGCCACGGCTGATTGTTGTGCTAGATAGATGAAGAAAAGGGGCAATCTAAACAGACATAGGTAAAAGCAGAACTGAAAACAGATGCTGGGCAAAGGAGGTTCACAACAAATGTTGTTGATTGATGTTTGGTTAGATTCTAAGATTTCTCCCCCAGTGAATATCTAGTGCTAATCAACTGATCCAGCACAAGAATGAGGTTAATTAAGGTTGCATCTCTGATTGTATTCATGGAGTCACATGTACATAGTTTGACCTATGTTGGTGGGAAGATTGACCATATTTCCTTATAAACCTGGAAGTTAATATTAAGCCATAATCTTAATTGGAGTCACAAAAGAAATAAAGAATGCTTTACTACTTTGAAATCTATGCCATTTTGTCCCTCTTTTCAGAGTTTGTTTTTAAAACTGCACATTATGTCACCCAACAAACCAAAGACATTTACCATCTTTTTTCTGTGTGTTATCAAAAGCTACAGCCAGCTCAGTCAATTCAGGGGAGGAAATGAACTGTTTGGTTGTCATCATACAGATTAAAATTCTAGTTGGCTGAATTTTTTCCTCAGCTGATCAGGAATCATGTATATATAGGCATAGGCCAACAGACTCTTTAGCTCTGTCTATACAATGCCAAAATAACTAGGTGGCCAATGGAAAAAAACCTCAAAAATCAAATAACAGGTTAGTTGATATGGTATTAGGCTGAGTGACATTTTTCAAATATGTTGGATCGTTGTTTGACTCATTTTTTTCAGTTTTCAACCCACTGTTTGCTAGTACATTGGAAACAGCAGTTGATAAAAGCTCTACATAATAACCTTAGTATCAAGGAGCTTATAACTATTGACCATACATCTCTAATTCAGTGAATTAAAAGAAAATTTCTGCTACTAAAAATGGTAAAAGACACTGGTGCATCTTTTCTTCACTGGGATGCTAGCCTTTAAGATGAATTCACCTGGTTTGGATGAAAGTACTTCAGACTTGCTACAGACTAAAAAAAGAGTGAAGCTTGATTTTTCTTATTGTAAAATCTAGAACAGTTTTTTTTTTCCATACATGGACACATGATAACCTAGACTGAAAGAATGACCAGGTGGCATCACAAGATTGGAGGAATTCTTTTGTGTTCTGGATGATCATTTTAGGTGAGAAAAATTGAATTGGAATTGGAGTCAGGAAACTCCAGCTTGAATGGGACACTTACTATCTTTCCACCTTAGTTTCCTCATCTATAAAAGTGGGATCATTATACTCTACTTGTACCACCTGCCCTTCAGGATTGGAAAGTCTTGCGAACGTTTAAATGCTATAGAAGTATAAGCTGTTATGAATATTCTCATCCTTTTCCTCTTATATGCAAATAGAAATAGTTTTGCTGAGACAGGTCACTATCCCACTACTATTCCTTTATATTTATTATTTAGAGGACTATTGAGCAGGTAGATTTAATGATTTCTTCTTGTAATTGAAGTATGGAGATTTCTGTTCTTCTGTAGGCTCATTGGAAGCATCCTTAGGACAACTCCAGTAGGAGACAGGTGAACAAAATGATGTCATCCTATGCCTACAAGGTTGCTATTTCTTCTTTGTCTCAATATTTTGAAGCTTTTAATTCCTATGCTAATTATAGATCATGTGTCCTCAGTGTGGCGACCGCTATTAAAAATGTTGTTCTTAAATTTTTGCTGGTCATCATTATAACTGAGTGAGAAATAAGCAGTTTTCTCTGGATTTCATCAGGGTGAAATTATTATTCTAAAATTCTAAAAAGCTTGGGTTCTAGTATAGTATTGTTTGTAGATTTTCAAGGATTTTGGGGGGTCTGTATTAGATGGTAGAGTGGAGAGAGTGCTGGGCCTGGAATCAGGAAGATATGAATTTAAATCTGGCCTCAATAATTTACTAGCTGTGTGATCCTGAGCAAGTCACATAACCTGTTTGCCTCAGTTTCCTCAAGCAAAAATGAGGATAATAATAGCATCCACCTTTCAGGGTTATTGCAAAGATCGAATGAGGTAATATTTGTAAAGCACTTAGCACAGTATTTGGCACATAATAGGTGCCATATAAATGCTTATTATTTTTTCTCCCGCCACCCCATGTAGGAATTTGTCATCTGTTAATTTATGAAGGATAGAAGGTTCTGGTAATTAACTCTGTCCACTTGATTTTATCTTTCTAGATATTTGGAAGGTGTTAAATTTTGCAACTTACAGTGATACATTGCACAAATTAAATTTTTACTTTGCAAAATACATATTGATTAGTAAGTCTCAGTTCTGTCTTTTGTTAACATGGTAAGGGTTTTTGTTTGGGCATATTCTAGATCAGTGAATGTTAAGTCTGGTATTGCTTAAATGTCAATTGCTCTAAATGTGTTCTTCCCTTTACATATTTACTTTAGGATACCAGCCAGTCTCTTTGCATACACACCCTCAGCTTTCTTCTTGATGTGCTTACAGCAACATTGATCTCGAGTTGAAAGGAGCTACAGGGGTCATTTAGTCCAATCCCCCTCATTTTATAAGATGATGAAGCCTAGGGAAGTTAGATGTCTTGCCAAAGTTTACATATATAGAAAGCGGTAGATCCAAGAATTAAACTCAGGAAAGTTGACTCTAAGTTCAGTTCCCTTTTAGAATTTTAGAATAATAATTTCACCCTGATGAAATCCAGATCACACACTGATATCACTGGAGAAAGTAACTGTTTAATGTGCTCTTCAGTGAAGGTCTCTAATAGAAGACTTCCACTGATTTGAAAGGCATACTCAGTTCTATTCAGAAGTCATGGTAATTGATGTAAGATTAAGCATTCTAGAGCCATAGTAGGCTAAAATGGGCTCCCTGGAAGCTGCTTCTCTTCAAGATTTTATATCATTTGTTCTTGACATTATTGTGCCAAGCATATTTTAAAATAAAGAACAGTTTTCCACATTGACATTAAACACTTTTACTCTGCTTAGATCTTTTTAAAAAATATATTTGCATTATGTGACTGAACCATGAATACAAAATTGAATCAAAGGCAATACAATTATCAGGAAAGGCAGTATAAAAGCTGGGACTTTTCATATGTTGTTTTCCTGTGTTTATGGTTGTTTTTTTGAATAACAAAAATTGTGAATGTTTTGTACAAAGTATGACAATACAAAATTGGCTTTTATTTGGAGGGGTCTTTGATCTCATTTTTCATAATAAACTTATTATTTATTACCTCTTAATCATTACCTCTTCATTAATTTCTTCTCTTCTTTATGATAGATGGCCTCAGTCTTGCATCAGAGAGGAAACTAGTAAAGCATTTTGCTAGTAAATTATATGCCATTGTGAAGCATTTGTGGCAATAATAATGGATCTCATCTAATTGTATGAATTTCCAATTTTTCATAGAAACTAGAGCTTCAGTCAACTCCCTTGATTTAACTACTATATTGATGCTCTCAAGTCTTCTGTTACAGCTTTGACCCAGCTTGAATTTGTATTGTTCTGTACTGTTCTCAGGTATAGAGGATCAGAAATTTTCTGCATCCCCCTTTCCTTTCTTTTCAAATCTCTATAGTACAGTCTAAGATTGATATTAAATTATTTTGTTCTTTGATGTTGCTTTGACTGTTTTTGGATTTTGCTTTTATTTCTTAAGGGGATCAAGAATTTCTGATATGCTTTTATTTTCTGTATTCAATTCTGCCAGGATTTTCCTTGTCTAGAATTTGGTAATATGGTGTAGAGAATATTCAAATTCTCCTCTGTGCTCATTGGCTTGATATTTACATAGCCTTCCAAAATTTTTCCATAGGTCTTAAATATATTTTTAAATTAATTTTCCCTGTGTCAACTTTACCTTTCCTTGGAGCTGCCTGTGGAGGTGGAGGGTGAAGTACCCACAGCGTCATGAGACACAGGGACTAGTGGAAGAAGAGGTATGTGTGGAGCAGATGTGGAAAAGGGTGGAGAGGGCCATCTTCAGAAAAAAGAGTCCTATGGCAGGGCAAAGCCCAGGATGGTGCTTCAGGAAGGGCTTCCTACAATAAGCAATAATTAGACTTCCAAATACAACCCTTATCTTGGCCCTAGAGCCAATTATCCCTACAAGGGCAACTCTGGCCTGAATGAGCTTGGCTGCTGTGCCAGTGTCTTTTGACCTGGATGTTATTTGGAAGCCATATCTGGGAATGGCTGATGTTGCCAAGGTGCTGAGGCTTTCTTCTGTTTGAACTTCTAATCAGTTCAGCACCACTGAAAATAATAGTTGGTAGATGCAGCAACTGAGGACTTCTCACAAGGGTAAGAGTAGAGAACAAAAGACATGCCCACAGAGTAAAGAAGTCAATGGTTTTCTCAGGTTGCTTCTGCCATGATGGTATCACTAGATAGTTCTTTTTTTTCACCCAAACTCTTGTTGTGACACTTTGGGTGCCTGCAATCTTTTTACACTCTGTCAAGTATTGTGGGAGAATAATTCATTCACGATGGTTCTAGCAGATGACAGTTTTTTTGCATTACTCCATTCTGAAGTTGTTAGAGTTATGATCGCCATTGTCGTCATTGTCACCATCATCATTCATCTCATTCTTTCCATGTTTTTCAATGACATTAAGACAGAAGTGGCTTTTCTTTATATTGAACACTTGTGGAACTATTGCTCAGGTGGATAAGTAACTGCTTTGTATAGGAGAATAAAAGAATTAGAATATAAAGTTATTCTTTAAAGAAAAGATTATTAGAGATTTACTTTGTGTAAGAGTCTAGTGAAGTCTTTCTCAGAATTGTATTTTTTTAATTATAAAAGCAAAGTACACAGGATTACAAAGGAAACCAATTATATTGAAATCCAGTTATCAATATATACATATATATGTATATAAAACCATACATAACAGCTTGCATTTATTTAGCTGTCCCTCATAGCATTCATCTATTTGACAACATTTATTAAGCACCTACTATGTGCCAGGCACTGAGCTAGGCCCAAACACAGGATACACACATAAAACAATCTTGGAACTTGAGGAACTTATCCCTTATCAGAGGATAACTACACATATAAACTAATACACATATACATATGTTATGTGTTAGGCTTGCAGTACGACAGGGGCAGAGTTGCCCTTGGAAGTATAATTATGAAACAGAATAGCATAATTATGTTTCCAGTTAGAGAGAGAAAAAACTCTTTAACAAATCAATCCTGAGTTGGGAAAGGTAACTCCAATGCAGTTCCCAGAGCTATCTCAGGCCCTCTGTCCCCCTAAAAAAGAACATAAAGAAATGCAAAGGAAGGACAAAACCAATCACAGCTATTTATGATAAATAAGGTTAGATACTGTCTTAAATGGAATAAAGGAACATTCTTAGATGTGAATGGTACTCCTACCCATATTGAGTAAGGCATTGGCAAGTGAATAAGGACTGACAGGTTCCTCCACATATGTTTTCTTCCCCCTCAGTGTTCCAGCCAGCTGAGAGAGTGTCCATGATTAGGAACAATGACAAAAAACAGTCTTATATCTTGCCTCTGTAGCAGCAAGCACCCTGGCATGCACAGGAGGGCCTGCTGTACAGGTTCTTAGATCTGATTTTCTAAAAGGAAAGCATATTTTGAGGGATCAACAATCTACTTTAATTATATTCACCAACAGAGAAAAATACAAACAGAGAAATAAAGACCAACAGACAGGGCTTCTAACTGACCATAACAACAGACAGATCCAACTGTCCAACCATTACATAGATAGTAGTTACCAGAGAGAGAAGCACCAACATCTGGGTTTTCAATGCTGATAGGGTGCTCACTAATGGCTACTCAGAGTCTCATCTAGCACAACCATCTTCCAGGCCTCCAAAGCAGAACATCAGCTCAGAGTATATATTACACTTTTCAGAGATGGAGGGCATCATGACCCTCCTGACCCAGTGCCTCATTGAAGTTAACAAGAATCTTCCCTTAAAGGGTTTCAGGTAAGGCCTATTAATGGGAGTGGGAGAATCTTTAACTCTGACATTATAGCTTCTTTGGTTTTCATCTCTCCATTGTCCCAGGAGGCAGCAGAGGTCTGAGGAGTGTAACTGCTGATGATCACCATTGTGACTGCTGCCTGATGAGGAGGCCAAGGAAAGAATCCACATCCCTTCCCTTGGCATGTATTCCCCTCCTCTCTTGAGAAGGAGATAATTAAAACTCCCACTGTTGAGTAAAGGCCTTCCCTCCAATCCTGATCTTTCCTTGGCTTCCACTTATTCTGAACTGGGAAGACAGACAACTTCCTGGGTCGTTAAAGACTTAGATCCCAAGTCAGTCCAAGTGGGGTGGGGGGATACATTAACATTTGAGGGATCAGGAAAGACTTTAGTCTAGGGAAGCTAAGCTATGAGGAGGGAGACAGAGGCAGCAAGAAAATGCAACAGATATGAAGACAGGGTAACAATGATCTATCATTAGTGAGAACACAATGAACTGGAGTGAAGGGTCCTAGATGTGAAGTCATCAGACCCAAATGGAAGCTGACACTTCCTTGGCTATAACAGCTAACTTTTGACTTATCACCACACTCCTTTGGGTACTTGACAGGACATAAACCCATCTGCTTCGCCCAAGTCTGACAGAAAGTGTGATTTAGGACAACCACTCTGGTTTCTGGGGTGGGTTCCAAACAGCTTGGAACGCTGCTTCTTTTGGCCAGGCATTTGAAGTGTTGTCTACCCCTGTGGAGAAACAAGACTGAGAACCCCTCTCCAGATTTCCAAAGGCTTCCCTGGCCAGCGGCCCTGGAGGGCATACCAGGGCAGCATCTAGAAGAATTATTTCCAGCAATCCTTCTGGCAGCATTAATTCTCCAAGCTACCATAGAGTTCTCCTCTTATATTCTCTTCCCTCTTTTCCTGTCATTGTCTTCCCTGTTTCATTTGTGTTGTCTGGTCTCTGCCTTTGCAGCAATGGGTTGGAGGATAAAGTTGATTGGATCAGGGAGAGCAAGGTCAGATTTTCAAATGAGTATAGTGGGTCTTATATCTTCAAGGCAATTTTATCCCACATCTCACAATGGTTGAGGCATCTTATTTAATGAGAAGAATATGAGTGGTCACTATCAGTAAGAACTTTTTAATTGGGAGCAGCATTGGGTGTGATAGTTTATCTTGTAAAATGCTTCCCAACAATTTCTATTTTCCCCTTGACTTACATAAGCCAGTGCTTGGGGAGATTGTTTCAATTCATCACATTTTCAATTTAAAGATGCAAGAGTTTTGTACTAAAATTCCATCTATTTTATTTGTAAATGCTTTTGCAGGAACCACAGATATCTTTTTTAGAAGTTGGTGAACTAACACTTTTGGCATCACACACACTAAGCAGTAGAATATACTGGATGGAGTGTCAGTCTTGGAATCAGGAAGGTCTAGGTTTGATGCCTACTAGCTGTGGGGACCTAAGTAAGCCATTAAACCTCTCCAAATCTTAGTTTCTTCATCTGAGAAATGGGGACAATAACAACTTCTACCTAATAAGGTTGTTATGAAAATGAAATGGAAAAATGTATATACTTTGCAAACCTTAAAGAGTTATATACAGGAAAGTCATTATTATTATAATGGTGCAGGGATTAGAGAGCTGGACTTGGAGTCAGGAAGACCAGAGATCAAATCAGGCCTCAGATACTTACAAGGTATATGAGCTTGGGCAAGTCACTTAAGCTCTGCCTCAGTTTCCTCATCTGTAAAAAGGGGTAATAATTTGTTTTGTTTTGCACTTAGCTATCAGGACTATTGTAAGGATAAAATGAGATATTTGTAAAGGGCTTTGAAAACCTTAAAGTGCTTATAGGTGCTAGCTTATTATTATTACCTATATGACCTTGGGGGAGGTCACATATGGGGTCATTACCCATAGTTTAAGAAGTACTGAAAGGGTTGTGAGTGGAAAAAGTTTAAGAAACTCTGGGTTAGATCACTGAAATTCCTTCCACCTCTACATTAGTGATAGAAATGTAAGCTTCTTTTGTCTTTTTATCCCCAGCACCTAGAACAGTGCTGGAAGGCATTTAATAAATGCTTAATGATTAATGTAATGAAACCACTACCCTCCTATTTGCTTTTCTTCTTCAATATTTAGGATTGGATACATAAAGTAGGTCTGCTGATGTTTATCAGAATCTTGACTATTAACACTTTGCTTCTTGTCTTTTTGATTGTGCCCAAATATCTATAATGGACCTTGGTACCAAAACTATTGATGGTTAAAATAAGACCTAAAAATAACTAAAAAATTTCCAACAACCTAATAATTTAAATGGATGCTGATTACTATATATGTACTCAGCCAAGATGGAAAGATAATCAGCTGACTACTGGGCCCTTTTGATGACATATTCTAACCCAATAAGAAGTCATATTTTCAGTCAAACCTGTTCCTAATGCTTCTCTACATTAGCTGAATGGATACCTGTGTAACTTACATAGAGAACAAGGCAGGCAAAATTGCTATGTGGGCTAAATAGGACAAGCTCCATAGTCTGAGAAATGCTGTCTAGGATACAATTCAACTCAACTCCATTCAACACATTTATTAAGTACCCACTGTATTCAAAGTTCAGATGATAGAGAGATAAATAATAGTTAGAATAGTTAAACGCCTAAGAATAGTCAAAAGCAAGGGAAGTACAAGAAATAGGAGGAGAAAGGAGTCACTTCTGTTTGAGAGAGAAGGGAAGATTCCATAGTGGAAGTACCTGTTGAGCTGGTCTTGAAGGATGAGTTTAGTTTATTCTCTCTGTGTTTAAGTTTATTCTTTTCTGTTAAATTTTATCTTTAAATTTAAATAAAATGTTTTGTCACATTTTAAAATCTGAAGTGTCTCCCTCCTCTTCCCAAGCTTCACTAGAGAAGGCTGCCATTTGACATCGATACATACAAACACACAAAAACACACAACATCATACCATACATCTATTTATCAACACTTTCTCTGGAAGTGGAAAGCATCTTCCTTCACAGGTCCTTTGTTGTTGATTCCAGTATTTATAATACTGAGAATAACATTGTTCACAGTTATTCTTTGAACAATGTTGCTGTTACTGTGTATAGTTTTTCACTATTTCACTCTTCATTATTTCATGTAAGTCTTTCCATGTTTTCCTAAAATCAGCCTGCTCATCATTTCTTACAGCACAGTAGTATTTCATTATAATTATATACTACAATTTGTTTAGCTGTTCCCCAATTGATAGGCATCTCCTCAATTTTCAGTTCTTTGCCACCACAAAGAAAGCTGCTATAAATATTTTAGAACATATATGCTCTTTTTCTTTTTCCCTGATCACTCTGGGAAATAGACCTAATAGTGGTATTGCTGGGTCAAAGAGTATACAGAGCTTAATAACACTTTGGGCATAATTCCAGATTGCTCTCCAAAGTGGATGGATCAGTTCAGAGTTCCCCCAACAGTGTATTAGTGTCCTGACTTTCCATATCCCCTCCAACATTTGTCATTCCCCCTTCTATCATCTTAGCCATTCTGATAGGTATGAGATGATATCTCAAAGTTGTTTTAATTTGCATTTCTCTAATCAATAATAATTTAAAGCATTTTTCATGCGACTATATATATATATATATATATATATATATATATATATGTGTGTGTGTGTGTGTGTGTGTGTCTGATTTCTTCGTTGAAAAACTGCCTATTCATATCCTTTGACCATTTATCAATTGGGGAATGATCATTATTCTTATAAATTTGACAAAGTGCTCTATATATTTGAGGGATCAGACTTTTATCTGAGAAATTATCTATGAAAAAGTTTCCTCCATTTTGTTCTTTCCTTTTAACCTTCACTACATTGGTTTTATTTGTACAAATCCTTTTTAATTTAATGTAATCAAAATTATTCATTTTGCATCTTACAATGCTTTTTTGTCTCCCCTTCATAAATTCTTCTTCTATCTATAAGTCTGATAGGTAGTATGTTACATGTTCTTCTAATTTACTTAGGATATCTCCCTTTATATCTAGGTCATGTATCCATTTTGACTTTATCTTTGTAAATGGTGGTCTATGCCCAATTTCTTCCAGAGAGATTTCCAGTTTTCACTACTCCACTATTTCAAATAGTGAATCCTTATCCCCAAAGTTTAAATCTTTATATTTATAAAACATAAGATAGTTATAATCATTTACTACCATGTATTATATGTTTACCCTTTTCCACTGATCCACTTTGTGTTTCTTAGCCAGTACTAGATAGTTCTGATAATTCTCATTTTATTATAGTGCAGTTTAAGATCTGTTACTGCTAAACCTCTGTCCTTTACCTTAAAGGGCAGCTCGGTGGTGCAGTGGGTAGAGCACCAGTGCAGGAGTCAGGAGAACCTGAGTTCTAAATCTCACCTCAGACACTTGACACTCACTAGCTGTGTGACCTTGGGTAAGTGACTTAACTCCAACTGGCTCCTCCTGGGTCATCTCCAGTCATCCTGATGAATATTTGGTCACTGGATTCAGATGACTGTGGAGGAGAAGTGAGGCTGGTGACCTGCAAAGCCCTCCCTCACTCAAAACAAAGTCAAGTGCAAGTCAAGTCATTATTTCTGATGGAATGGTTTTCTTTGGCAACGAAGGATGAACACACACTAATTGATGTTCTTTACCTTTTGTTCTTCCAAATGAATTTTGTTATTATTTCTTCTAGCTCAATAAAATGGTTTTTTTGGTAATTTAATTGGGATGGCATTGAATAATAAAGTAGATTAGTTGAGGTAGAATTGTCATTTTTATAATATTGGCTCTGCCCATCTATTAACAATTAATATCTAATTATTTAAATCTGACTTTATTTGTATAAAAAGTGTTTTATAATTATGTTTAATGTAGTTCCTAGGTTTGTTTTGGCAGGTATAATATATATATGTATATATATATGTGTACATACATATATATGCTGGTATTTATGTAGGTTTATTTTATATATGGCTACTTTGCTAAAATTATTAATTGTTTTAACTAGCTTTTTAGTTGAATCTCTAGAATTTTCCAAGAATATCATCATATCTTCTATAAAAACAATATTTTTATGACCTCATTGCCCATTCTTATTCCTTCAACTTCTTTTTTCTTTTTTCATTGCTATTGCTAGTACAATATTGAATAATATTAATGACAATGGACATCCTTGCTTAACTCTTAACCTTATTGGGAAGAATCCCCATTACAAATAATGCTTGCTGATGATTTCAGGCAGATGCTTCCTATTTTAAAGAAAAATCCATTTTTACCTGTGCTTTCAAGTTTTTAAAATAGGAATGTATGTTGTATTTTGTCAAAAGTTTTTTTCCATATCTATTGAAAATATCATATAATTTTTGTTACTTTTCTTATTGATATGATCAATTGGGTTAGGTTTTCTTTATTTCAAGGTATTTCAAGAAGTGGAAATGTTGAGGGAATCCAGTCCCTTCATATAAAACTCTGCAATTGACGAAGCAAGAGATGACAAGATGAGTCTGGGGAATGAATGGTTGTCCCGTATAGCTGGCACATTTTGTTCTTGAAAGAAGGCAGTATGAAATAAGACTGAAACAGCAGGAAGACCTTGAATTACACACTGAGTCACCTGACTTTTTTCCTATGGCTGATATAATGTGATGAGGGCCTATGATTTTAGGAAGATCACTTTGGTAGCTGTGTGATGGGCTGTTTAGATAGGAGTTAGACTGGAGATAAAAAAAGAAACAGTAGGAGATTACTACAGAGGTCCAGTCAAGAGGTGGTAAAAAACAAGTCTAGATCAATGATGATGAGAATAGAAATAAGGGGAGGGAGCAATACTGGAAGTATGTTATCACATATTACCTGACCTCTTCTGTTTCTTATGTATATCCCCTACTTCATTGTTAACATATTAACTTGTGTGAAAGTATACCTTTAAGAGTATGGGAGATCATACTATCATCTCCCTTACTATATTCTTTAATTAGATGCCTTTTTCTTTGCATGAACGTATTCTGTTATTAGTTGAGAAAAGAAAACTATAACCCATACTCACAACTTTGCCTCAAACCTGGAATAATACTTGGGGATACTCAGGTGTAAGGATTACCCCAAAGGTTACATCAAGAAAGGGGCAGGTGTATTGAATTAGACTGGTGCCAAAGTTTTGCTTTACTTGACTACTGCTTCATCTACCCTCATTCCAAGCATGATCTTCACAACTGCCTTCAGAAACAGGTTGACCTTTATGTCTTATTTACTGATCTTTTTGAGTCCCATGGAGAAGAGAAAAAGCTACCAAGAATGATTTTGAAAATATAAGGTGAATCAAAGGAAAGAAAGAATAAGATGTGGCCATTATAATAGTAGCACTTAAATGTTTTCCCAGGGAACAAACTGTGCTTTGAAAGCAGAATATGTATTTATGTTAATTTCTAACTCCAGAGCAGAATTGCAGCACTGTCATATTTCTCTGATGGTTTATTGCTCTGGTTCCCAAATGGCCAAATGTTTAGATGCTGCCAGTGTGCTGCTGACTCATATTCCATAAGTAAATTTGCCTTTTATCTTGCAAACTTCTAGCAGAGCATCAGTCTTCTATTACAGATCCAAGCACTACCATTTTCCTTTTCATTATGTCCTCATCTTCACTTCCGATATGAATAATGCTTTATAACTCTTGCTTTTGCTGTCTAGTATCTGCTTTTATTGTTTGTGCCTTGTAGTCATACAGAAGAAGAACCACTGTGGTCAGGGAATACAAGATAGCAGAGAAATCTCCCTTAGACCCTTCTCAGTCTTGTAGTGAGCAGAGAGAATAGCAAACTATTCTGCAATTTTTTCAGTCAGGAGTTTTTATCTCTACTAAGTGCTTAATAAATGTGTGTTGATTGAACATTTGAATGTTTTGGAAGAATGCGCATTTGGAACAGCTAGGGTTCTCCAGAGTGCCAAGTGTTCCAAGCCTTGAATCAGTAAGACACAAGTTGAAATCTGGCCTCAGATATTTACCAGCTGTGTAACCTTGGGCAAGTCACTCTACTTCTGTCTGATTCAGTTTCCTCATATTTAAAATGGGCACCTACCTCCTAGAGTTGTAAAGATCAAATGGTAACGATTGTAAAGTGCTCAGCCTTGTAAGTGCTGTATGAATGTTAATGTTGCTGTTGTTGCTATTTCCATCTGAACTCCTCAGAATACTAAAGGAATCCTGTGATTGAGGGACTGGAGGATGGCGGACAAATTATACTTTTCCATTTGCAGTCTTGTGTTTTCAGGTCATATTATTTTAAGGTATGTTATTTCTATAGTGTTTTATAGTCATAAAATGTTTTATATGCATTATCTCATTTGATTTTCACAACACTTCTAAGTGTATATTTTCCCCATTTTTCAGATCATGAAATTAAATGACTTGCCCCAGGCATATGTTAGGTGAGTGACAGAGCCAGAGCTACAGTCAAAGTGTACTAATTCCACAGTTTTCTTTTCACTACATTAACAATGATTTCCTTGTAGGGATTCTAAATCTTTTTTATTTTTTTTGCCACAGATTCTTTTGGTACATTGTTGAAGCCCATGGACCCCTTCTCAGAATGTTTTAAAATACATAAAAAAGATATATAGGAAGCTAGTATATTCAAATGTCAAATCTGTATATCAATATCTACATCTACAATCAATCCTCAACTTTTGTGGGAGTAATGTTCCTAGAAAACATGACAAAAGTAAAAAAAGTGAATATTGATAAATTGAACTTATGGGAAATAGTAGATTAGATTTCTGTGACCATCAGAAACTACAATCTTTCACTAGAGATTGCTGAAAACACACTTTTCTGCGTACAATTTTTCATAACAAACATGAATTCTGATATGTTCTTTTTCTAAACACAGTAACCATGAAATAAGCCATCAGATGCAGTACAATAAAATTGGTAACATGCAAAACATTTTTCTTGCTACTATTTCCCTAGAATTCTGTGAACTTTTGTGCTAACATCTCAATAATAATCATAAAAAAACCAACAGTGATTTCTGACAACATTCACTTTTCGTAATACATATCTATAATACCATAAATACAGTACAACAAATAAAATTATTAAAAACTAAAACACCTTGTAACCTGAATCTTACCTTCTGCTGTGTCAGGTGGCAGTGTGAGGATGTTATATTGTATACTATATTACTGTAAACCTTTCTACGTTGGTTGTCCTCTGAAAACCAATGTAGAGTTTGCTGGGATTTTAGTCACTACTGTTGGAAAATGCCAAGACTGGAAAGGTCTCAACATCACCTCAAACATTCTGTCCTTCAGGGCTGATGGATGGCATTGGAAATTGTGAAAGACAGAACCACCTTGAAATAATTGGTGATGTCTACTTCATATGCAGTTTGACAGCCTTACAGGTCTTGGAGTATGGGAACATAGTAGATGTGTTGATGTTTAACCTTGAAGATGCTGCAGTTGATTATGGGATCAACCGACTTAATGTCTCTAGCAAGCTGGTTGATTGTGCCAAGCCACCTTTGAAGTGGAGCAGTCTTGGGGGCTTATTTGTCTCATCATTTTTGTTGTCCTGAAAACCATCTTGAACATCTCATTGTTTCTCTTAGTGCACATTACTGAAAATGTGCCCAGTTGCCAACTTGAAAGTAAAAATGAGGTTGCTAATAAAATAGGAATACTTGAAGTTGCAAAAGTTGAAGGCTGAATATTGCAAATTGACTCTATATCTAGCAACACAAAAGTCATGGACCCCAGGTTAACAACCCCCATGGTTTATAACTTGTTATGAGTTTCCTCTAACTTGTTAGGTTAAATACAAACTGCTAATAGATATCATTCCTACTTAGGACTTAACCTGTATTTGTGAACATAACAAAATTATCCTTTTGGTTAATGAAATTTTACAATCCTTCCCACTGCCAGTATAAGCCCCATTCTATTCATGGAAGCTGAGGCTAGTTTCTAATGCTATCAACAACAAATGAAGATATATTTATCAAACACCTCAAAGTTTTCCAAAATGTGCTTACATTTTGCCCCTTTATTGACCTTTTCTGTGTTCTTGGGAAAACACTGGGACATCATTAAAATGATTCAAAGGACTTGCTGTTGCCAGTTTTCTTCAATTGATTTTGATTGCTGCAGCCTTGTTAATCATGCAATGATTTGTATTGATTGTAAAAAGCTGAAGTAGCAAATATCCTCCCTTCCTTCCCCTACCCACCCTGCAACCATCCAGCCATCTCCAACCTTTAGTGTGTGACAGAGCAGGACTGAAAGGTAGAGTAGAAAGCTCAGGAGATAAAGGGTCAGCACATCAATCTGTATTGTTAGACCCACCATGGCAACTGACTCTAGACCTGGCTTTTTAGGTAATGGACATGGACACATATGACAAGTAGCATGGTGTATTAGAAAGAGAACAGGGTTCAGAATCAGAAGGCCTATTTGAGTTCTGGTGCCAGATCTTGATATTTAATGGTTGTGTGTCCCTGGGCAAGTGCTTTCACTTTTCTGAGACTTATTTTCTTTATCTGAAAAAGGAGCATGATAACACTGACAGTATTCTTAGCACAGGATTGTTGTGAGGATCAAATGGAATGACAGATGTAAAGTCCTTTATAAGTATAAAGTAACAAGTAAACACCAGCTGAGCTTTGCTCCAGTGGGTCTATAGACCAATACAGGATATGAATATATCAAGTTTTACTAGCCAGCAATCAGTTTATAAACATTCATTAAGCACTTACTATGTCCTAGGCACTGTGTAAGCCCTAAGAATATATAGAAAGGTAAAAAGATCAACCTTCTCAAGAAATTCATAGTCTAATGGGAGAGACAACATGCAAACTGCTATGTACAAGAAAGTTATATGTAGAATAAACTGCAAATAATCAAAAGAAGGTAGGTACTAACACACTTGGGAGTCATGTTTTTTCCTCCAATCTGGTCCCATTTGGACCTGGGGTTCTAAATGAACTCCCCTTCCCAACCCTTCATGTTGGAGGGGGTAGTAAAATAGAAATTTCCATAAGAGAGAGTGAAGAATTTGAATTTCATCTTCTCTTTCTTTTCTTTACCCACCTTCCAACGGAAAAACAACTCAGTAACGAAATAAGGAGGGAAAGTCAGAGAAGGGAAGAGGCAGTGGAAGGATGAGAGTCATGGTTAGTCTGAGCACAGACCGCTCTGTCCTGAGATCATCAAGCTGTCTTTGTTAGTCGGTCTTTATCTCTTCTGCAGACATTTTGGCAGGATGAATCCCTGCTTACTTTTCATCTCGACAGCCGTTGTTTCTTTCTGTCTCTTTTGTGTGTCTCCCTTCATTGCACATCTTTGTTATGAACTCAAACTCTCCTTTTAGACACACTAGTCATGGCTCTAGGCAGAGGCAGGCATAGCCTTGGGGCTCTGTCTCTGGTGTTTCCGGTGATTGAGTATGCTTTTCCTTCACATTCCACTATCTCAAACACACACCTTCTCCTTCCATTTCTGTTCTTTCTCACTGGGGTTGTTTTGTCAGTTTCAAGGGGAAGGATTTTGAAGATATGTCTATACAATATCAGTATTAATAAGAGAATGATATTTTTTTTTGTCTCAACCACTTATTTTATATCCATCTACATGGTAGCAAACTGATGGATCTACAAGGAAACAGCTGGTGGCACAGAGGGGCTGCTTAACAGCCAACCCAATTTAAGGCCTGGAAACATCACTATTCATAACTCTGCACCCACTTCCTGCTGCCACCATAGCTAAGTGACTCATAGCAATTTGGGCTTTGACCAATTGAAGTGTCTCATCAGCTACAGACCTATATTCCCTGCTGAAGTCTCTGTATCCCTAGGGTGCCAGCAACCCACAGGGCCTCTAAGTACCTGAGTTTCTTTTATAGAATTAAAGGATTATTTTTTTACCCAAATTTCTTTCCCAGATGAGTGGGAGTCTTAGACACTAACAAATTCTATGAATAAGCATGGCCAACATCTCATCATCCCCCAAACTCATCCTGTTCTTTCCTAGCTCCATGTTTGCTTAGGCCCTCTCCTTTGTCTAGAAGATCATTCATTCATAGTTCTTCTCCTTAAAATCTTACTCATCTTTCAATATCCAGCTCAGAAATCACCTGTTTCATGAAGCCCATCTATTCCACCAGCAAGAAATGATTGTTCTCTTGTCAGATTTCCTAATGCTACCTCATATGACTCTTTCCTATACAGTTATATATTGTATTTGGTGCGATAGTTATTTATTTATCTTTCCTACTAGACCTGGAGTTCTTAACTTTTTTTTTTTTTGTATTATGAAATCCTTTGGTAGTCTGGTGAAACCTGTAGACTCCTTCTCAGAATAGTGTTTTTAAGTATGTAAAATGAAATATATAGCATCACAAAGGACACTGATCATGTTGAAGTGCAGTTATCAAAAATTTTTTAAAAAGTAAGTTCACAAATGCAGTGTCAAAATTATTCTTGTGTTCATCCATCATTTTGGAAAAGGACCATGACATCAGAGAAATGATGACATGACTTGAACTTGACTTTGTTTTGAGTGAAGGAGGGATGCACAAGGTCACCAGCCTCACTTTTTCCTCCTGAGCCACCTGGATCCGGTGACCAGATATTCATCAGGATGACTGGAAACAGCCCAGGATGTCATGGGAGTGCAATGTCAAGATCCTGTGTACTGGACTGTAAGTGCTAGAAAAGCAGGTTGTGTTTCTTTCATGGCATCAAGCATAGTATAAGCACAAAAACAACTACAGTGTAATTGCTTGTTGGTTATTATTGTTGAAGGCACTGAGGGTGGGGAGGGGATGTAACTGGGCTTTGAGTAAAGAGTTATGAAGTAGAAAAGGATATAAGGGAGCATAAGAAGAAAGGCAAAACTCTACACCAATAAAGTTTAACCAAATGTAAAATATACAAGAGAATCTGACTATGAATGGCTGCAAGGAATTGTCTTAACTGGTCCAGTTTTCCTATTTTATGGCCAAAGCAGGTTTAAAAAAAAAAAAAAGAAGCAAAGCTCTCTGAAACCACATGTTGGAGAACCTTCTCAAAGACTTGCTCCTGGGAAAGGACTATCTCTCTTTGTACATCCACCCCTCAGCACAGTGCTTGGCATTTAGTAGGTGCTTAATAAATGTTTATTGACTGATTTGCATTCACAGAAGACTTTTGGGATGACTATTTGTTGGGTGTATTGGGAAAAAGATCTCCATGTAGAGATGGTCCTAAACTAAGTAGCTGTTGGGTCCCTTCCTATTAAGATTGTGTGATTCTAATCACAGAGTCAGGAAGACTAACATCTGGCAAGGAGTCTGGTCCAGGTGTTGTGTTTCTTAGATTGCTAAGAAAGTCAGAGGTGGAAAAGACAGAGCAAATAATCTGAGTCTCTCATTTTTAAATATGAGGAAACTGAGAGTCAAAGAAAGGAAGTGACTTTTACCTTGCGTATAGTTAACAAATGGCAAAACTAGGACTGGAATGGGAACCCAGGTTTTTACTCAGTTAGTGCCTTTTCCATTAACCCATGTTGCTTTTGCAGTCAGATTATTACATTGTTTTGTACTTCTAACCATTATTTCATGTCCCACAGAAAATGTCTAATTGTTTTAGTTTTAACATTTGTTAGAAGTTTCATTCCCTGTATTTTAATGGGTTAGGTGACCAGTCTCTTATCCTGTGTAGTCCACTAATTATAAGCATGAGAAAATACCTTGTAATTATCAAGAATCTAAAATAAGTGGGGAGAGCTTTCTTGCTTAAGGGGAAAAGTGCTAATTGTTTTATTTGATGTTTTTTGACCACCTGCTGTGTACTGAATCCTTTATAAAGCTCTGTAGGGAAGAAAGGGTACCAAAATAAAAATCTATAAACAGTCACCCCAATTGTATTTTTATATTAAATGTAATCACCTAATTTCCTTTTGCTTCTTTGTTATTAGTGGAGTTAGTGGAGAGGATCACTTTCCATCAATGGTATTAAAGGATTCACTACTTAAACTCTAAAAAACAAACACGCAAAAAACTAGGTGTCTATTCAGTTAGTCCGTCGGGTGTGGCTTAAATACCTACTGTGTGCTGAGCACCATCCTCATAGATACTTCCTTGGATCAAATCATTTTGAAAGAATTCTGTTATTTCAGTGGCCATGCCTATAGATTGTGATAATGGTCAGATCTCTTTTTTCTGGAGGCTATCATACCACAACTCCTTCAGCGGTTAAAAAAAAGAAATGACAATACCTAGATAAAGACTGGTGCAACTCTGATTTCAATGAATTCTACCTTAGCAAAATGCCTAATTGGGGAGGAGGGAGTGCAAAAGGAGAGGAAGACCCATGGGAAGTAGTGCTATAGTTCTTCTAACATCCTTCATTTTTCTCATCCCCACTTCTGAGACTGTGATAACCTCTCTGGATCATGCTTTCTCTTCCACTCTTTTCTCCTCTTGTGTCCCATTTCTTTTTTAATATCTCATTTCCTCTTTCTCTGCTCTCTCCTCCCCTCCAGATTCCCTCTAGAGCTGAAACCTGTGGACTTTTGGTGGAACATGATTGAAATTCTTGATATGAAGTTGAAAGAGAAACCTCTGGTCCATTTTTTGCTCTACTTCACATTCTAGAAAACATCACCATGGAGATCTCAATAATGTTGCCCATTAGTGCCTCAATTACTGTCAATTCCTTTGTTGTTTTTTATATTAAAACTTTTTTAAGAGCTGAGAAAGAAGCAGAGGATGAAGAGTTCTTTGACAGGATGGAAGAAATAATCTTGGAAGGAAGCCAGAAATAAAGAAGTTAGAGAGAAATTAATGTTAAGAGATCAGCAATGTGATAGAAGAGAGAAAAGACAAAATGAAATTATGCCATTGAAATGGTACAGCTGAGGCTCTTTCTGGACACTGGCAAGAAATGGCATTTTAGGCTTCATGGGCCATTAAGAAGGAGTTACAGGTACTAGCAGGTAGGAGGAATCTCCTTACTTTATCTAAGAAAAGAATGCATATTCTGTGTCCTAGTGGTTACCCACCTCCTGCTGAAGCTCATAGGCATGGCCATGCATTGAACTGATTCAGAAAATTGGTAAATTGTCTTCTTTTCCAAGGAGTTATGAAGAATATCTCTAGGCTCATCAGATCCAATGTCCATCACCCATTTCTTCCTATTCATATGGGAATGAATGTTCAGTAGGAACTTAGAAGTTATCTTTAAAGATTTTGAAGTTCTTTGAAGCCCAAAACCCTGATGTTGGAACATGGCACAGCTGATGCTTTCAACTTTTTCTAATTGAATGTAATTTTAAATATAGTGTCCAGTGTTAGATGATAATCTCACTGTATTTTTCTTTGTCAATTCACGTTCTGAGAGCTGTATGCAGTTATGGTTATCTCATGTTTAGGACATTAACAGGTTTACATGTATCACATGGTGAAAGGACCCAAAACTATGCCATGCAAGAACAGGTTAAAGAAAATGGAGAAATGGGAAATGCTTGGTCAGGAGAAAATAAGGATAAGGAGGGCCATATTATCTCTCTTCAAGTGCTTAATTGGCCCTTATATGGACAAGATATCAGACTTTTCTCTTTGTCCCCTAAAGATGAACTTGAAACAATGGATGGCAATTTCAGAGTTAGATTTCAGTGTGATATAAGAAAAAATATCCCTCAATTATTAGTACTGCCCCAAAATGGAATGAGTAGCCTTAGGAAATAATTTTTTCCTCACCATTGGAGATCTTCAAGTCAACACTGGTTAGCCACCAGCAGGATTTCTCAATATGGGATTATTGTGTTGGTATATAAGTTGGGCCAAAAGACTTTTGAAAGCATTTGGTGATTAGAAGATGGGAAAAAGACGCATGGGAGCAGTGAGAATTTGATTTCTTAGATCATAGCTTGCAAAACCAAAGTGATGGAATTCTAGTAAAGAACACTTCTCATAAACATGTGAAAAGGATCTGTTTGTCCAGAGACTTGCTAATTTCACTGAGAGAACTTCATGCTGAATTCTGAGGGGGATAGAGAATAATGTCCAGATAAAACTGTAAAATTATGGGTCACTGAGGGTAGCAGGTATGATTAAAGAAGTGATATAGTAGAGGAAGGACCTAGTTATGAAGGTAAAAATAACAAGAAACAAGATTAAATAAAAACCTTATGGCCTCACATATCAGCATGCCAATATACAGAATGAATGAGAGAATGGTTTTTTTTTTAGTATTTTATTTTGAAAGAGCATTAGGAGAATCAACTGAAACTTGGTAGAATCAGACTAATGACTGGACTGTAATGATGGAATTATATATATCTGTTCCAAAAGAAACACCTGGTAGAAGAGGAGAGAGAATAATGCTATAATGAAAGAAGGCAAATACCCATATGGAAATCTGTGCACCTCATAGTAGAAAGATGGTGAGAGCATATGGGTGAGACTAAAATAAGAGAGAAGTCCTGTTACTGTGGGAGTACAGTACAGACAAGGATATAGATAATGACTTCCTAATACAGACATAACTAGAATGCACTATTACTTGGTATGTGCAATAGAGAGGTGTGTGAAAAAGATTCTAGGTGAGGTCTGAGGGAGGTTATTGACCTTTGAAGAAATCAAGGAAAGCTTCATAGGAGGGATTAGATTGTAAAAGATAGATTAGATTCAATGGACAAAGAGAAAATTTCAGGCATTAGGAACACTGAGACCAAAGGCATGGTGGTGGTTTAGTCAAGGATGTGTTTGTGGGCATAAAGAGCAGTTCTATTTAGTTCAAAGTTCTTTAAAGAGCAAAGAGGGGAGACCCGTATGATATAAAACTGCAGAGGCTGAGCGGCACCAAATTATAGAAAGCAAAGGAACCTGAACTTTGCTTAGTAGGCAATAGATAAGCACTAAAGTTTTTTGTAATAATTAATAGCCACCTTAATTGAATGCTTTAAGGTTTCCTAAGCACTTTACAAAAATCATATCATTTTGTTCTTGCAACAACCCTAGAAAGTGGGTACTCACTTTACAGATGAGAAAATTGAGGCAAACAGAGGTTAAATGACTTGCCTAGGATGACATAACAAATATCTGAGGTCAAGTTCAAACTCAGGTCTTTGTGACTCTAGGTGCTGTGTTCTATCCATTAAAGTTGCCAATATAAGAAGATAGATATGTCCTAAATGTGCATAAGAATAATTAATTTGCTAGTTGTGTGAGGATGGATCAGGAGGGGAGTAGATTTGTTAGAAGGTTACTGTAGTAATCTAAATGAGTGTTCCTTTGAGGGTGGGCCTATAATGATGACCATGGGATGAAAGAGGAGGGATGTGAGAGATACTTGAAGGTTGAATGAGGGTTGCCAGGCCTAGAGGCCTGTGTGGGCTACCTGAGTCTTCTTACCTCACCTCCGAGGTCTTCGGTTGGCCAAAACCGGATGCTCATATGAGAGAAAGGACGTTCCAGAGTCGAACAAGGGTTGAGCTTTATTTCAGGGTCTCCGTTACAAGTGCAGGGGGGTCTTCCTTAGGAGGAAGAGGGGGAGATTTCCTAAGGAGGCTAAGATCTTAAGGGATTGGAAGTAGAAGTACAAGCGGGGAGAGAGGGGGAGGGGAGAGAGGAAAGAAGAGAAGCGGAGCCTACTGTCCTCTTGGCTCCTCACGTGCTAAGAGAGCTTTCAGGCTTCCTCAATCCTACTTAACCTTCAGCCACACAGTTTGCATCTCAATACCGTGCTGTTAGATAACAATAGTGTGCCCAGATCCGGGACGACCTCGAGGGCAGGGAGACTCCACCCATCACGTATCTCCCGGGGAGAGGCGGAAATACCCGAGCTAGCCGAGCTAGCTCAGTCTGACCTTCTCGAATCCCCGCTGTTCATGGAGGGCCTCGTAAGACTCTAAGATTTAGAAGTCCCACTTTTACCCGCCCGAGACCGTCCACACGGATTTGAACTTCCAATCCCAACAGAGGGTAATATGAGAGCCGAGCAGATATGAAATATGAGAGAAAGTAGAGTCCAAGATAACTCCAAGGTTTTGAATTCTGGTTTTATTTCTGTCTTCTTCATGAAAAAACAACAGCAATAATAAAAATAATCAAACAAGAAAGGGTAGAATATATAAGATTGGGATTCTAAATAGAAGACATAATAATTAGAAGCAAAGTAGCTGCTTTAAAAAAGTTTGCATCTTCAGGACCAGATAAATCACCTTGAAGGACACAGGAAAAAATAAGATTATGATCTTACAGTCACTTTTACAAATCTTTGAAAAACCTTGGAGAATGGTATAGATATCAAAAGACTGAGAATATGCAAATATTGTCCTACTTTTCAAAAGAAGGAAAAAATTAGATTCCCAAAACTGCAAGCTCATAAATCTGACAACTGTTCAACCATACTAAAGTCATGTTTAAGCACTTAGATAAGAAAGGGCCATCATGGGTTCATTGACTGTATCCATTATTGTTATTACCTAGGTTCTGCCTGTCTTCCCCAGTTTCATGCATCTGAACCACATCCTTGATTACCCTGCTCAACTTTATTGCTTTTCGTTTTTGTCCCACATTCCCAGCATTATGGCATCAGACCAGCATATAAGTGATCTTCGTTGAGGCTCTAAGGAAATTAGGGATTTTAAAATGTAGAGGTGAGTTCAGAGGGTATTCCATACAGGAATCAGATTTGTATGTGTGTTCATCCTTCCTTGCTGAAGAAGACCATGCCATCAGAGAAATAATGACACAACTTGCACTTGACTTTGTTTTGAGGGAGGGAGGGCTGTGCAGGTCACCAGCCTCACTTCTCCTCCAGAGCCATCTGAATCCAGTGACTGATTCATCAGGATGACTGGAGATGACCCAGGATGAGGCAACTGGGGTTAAGTGACTTGCCCAAGGTCACATAGCTAGTGAGTGTCAAGTGTCTGAGACAAGATTTGAACTCAGGTCCTCCTGACTCCTGCACTGGTGCTCTATCCACTGCACCACCTAGGTGCCCCTAATCTGATTTGTATATAACAAGTAAAGGAAAGTTATGTGAAATAAGCTGGATAGATGAACTGGAGCCAGATTGAGAAGGGTTATTAAGAACTAAGTTAAGCTTAGTGTTTCTATTTTATCATAGAGGGAATAGGGAGTCACTAAAGAATCCTGAACAGGGGCATAATATGATTAGATCTTTACTTTAGGCAGACAGCTTTGGCATCTATGTGAAAAGATGGAGTGGTGTAGCAGTAAGCACCCCAACATACACAGGGGGACCTGCTATCACAGGTTCTTAGATCTGCATTCATAAAAAGAAAGGCAACTTTTGAGGGGTTAACAATCACTTTAATCAAGCTTGTGTATCAATCCTTTAGTCAAGCACATATATCATTCACCTAGTTTGGGGGAGTCAACACCCTGAACCCCAAAGTAATCCACAGACATGGCTTCCTCTGTCTGACAGTAATTCGACAGGTACAGCTGTCTGAACAGTTACCAGAGAGGGAAGCATGACATCTGGGTTTTCAAAGCCAGGGGGGCCTCTTTAGCGGCTTCCCAGAGTCCTCATCTGGCTCTCAAACCTTCTTACCAAAATTAAGCCCCCAAATAAAACTACACCTCAGTGTCTATATATGCTTTTTAGAGCCAGAGGGCATCACATTCCTGGAGAACAAGTGCCTCATTAACAAAAGGCATACACCTTCTTACAAATCTTCCCGGGCCAGACAATGGGTGGGAAAGATCCTCCTCAGTCACATTCAAATAGAGGCATTACACTTGATACTAAAACAAAAACAGCGAAAGGTCCTACTTTACTACTTTACTTGCCATTCTCCCCATGGAAAGGGGAGAAATTGAAACCAGAAGTTCAAATAGATTTTGATAGTAGTCCAGATGTTAGAGAAGGTATTCCTATACAGGCATGATATTTGCAAGAGATGGTTTATGAATTCCCTTCTAACACTAAGATTTTGTGTTCTCTTTCTTTTCAATTCTATGCTCAAATCAATGTCTGTCTGTGGTGTGTATATATATATATATATATATATATATATATATACACACATACACACATATATATATCTGTATATGACTGTGAATCATGAAATGCCATAACCTCAGAAGAAGATATATATGTACATACATACACATATTTTTCTATCATATATATTATTTTCTAAGAATAAATATATGTACATATATACAGTTATATGTATATATTCTTATAATCATATCTAGCATAACACATAATATGTATCATGCATACATATGTCATTTTACATATCATATATCACACACACATATCCTGCATATGATATATACCATATGCATGGTGCATGACTATATGTGTACATATATGTATATGTATATATATCTTCTGAGATGACAGTATTCCATGATTAATAGTCATAAATTATCACTGGAATAATATTGATGTTGAAAAGAGAGGCTTCAGAGGCAAGGAACAATTTAGGATCATTGAATACCGAATCTATATCATATATCTCGTCTAATTAAATAGTTTGCATATTCAACTCAAGTTTATAATCTGGATAATGTGTATTCATTCATTTGGTAGAATAGAAATTCTTTGAAAATAGAATTATTTTTCATTTTGTCTTCATATCTCATGCACCTAGTACAGTGCCTTGCATGTAGTAGGTATTTTAACAAGTGCTTATTAAAGTGAAAATTGCCAACAAGTAGTCATCCAGACTTATCTAGAAAAACTCTAGTGAAAGGGAACCTACAATCCCCTAAAGCAGTTTCTTTCACCTTTGCATGGCTCAAAATAATTCAGAAGATTTCCCTTTCATTTCTTCAACGTTTGCCTCTTTGCAACTTCTAAAGAGAAGAGAAGGGAAGGGGACAAGCATTTATTAAGTTCCTACTATGTGCTGGGCACTGTGCTAAGCACTTTACAAGTATTATCTCATATGACCCTCTCTACAGCCCTAGGAGATAGGTGCTATTATTATTCCCAATTTTACAGTTGAGGTAGACAGAGATTAAGTGACTTGCCGAGGGTCACAACACCAGTAAATGTGTGAGGTTGGATTTGAATTCAGATCTTCCTGATTCCAGGCCTAGCACTTTATCTACTGTATCACCTAATTGCCAGAAGTTTGGCTGGATTGTGTTTAGGAAACTCTAGAGTATACTCAGTGGTCCTAAACTGCCCCTCGCATCTAAAGCTTCCCTTTTCAACATCAATATTATTCCAGTGATGCTTTATGACTGTGAATCATGGAATACCATAATCTCAGGAGAATGAAATTACTCAAAAGACATTGGAAATATAGGTGACTGGAAAAAAGTAGTCTGCAGTCAATTAAAAATGAAGGTATATGAAAAGTAGTTTAAAGACTTTGGGAAAGTCTGGATGACTAGAAAAGAGGCAGGCTACATAGTAAGAGGAAGGGATAATAGATGGGTAGCTCTACTAGTATCCATGAAAATTTAAAGATATTTAGAATATTAAAAGGCCTAGAGAAAGGCCTCCAGACCACTGCATAGTTAGAAAGACATAGGGAAGGATTATGCATCATGAGAAGTCATGGGTGAACTGTGATTTTCGTTAGGTAAAGTGCCTACACATAATGACGCAATTTAAAATACACCAAAATATCATTGTATCCACATGAGGAAAACAATAGTGGTAAATACAGTGTCTGCACTTAAGGGCATTACATTCTGATGGGGGAAAACAACACATAAAGGAGTGCAGGGTCAAGTCACATTAGTGACTTAGTAAGATAACCGATTAATTTTCAAAAACCAAACAAAAGAGGATTTATGTATTAGAGGTAGAAAAAATAAAGTTGAATCCACAGGATAAGAAAACAAGGAGCCCAACAAAGTTGCAGTCATATTAACAGTGGAGAATAGTAATCGATAATATACTCATTCAGTACCTCTCACTTATCATTTAACCTGCTCCAGCAGAGTACACAAAATGACCCAAAGCTTGTGCTTTGGGACCCAGTAATGAATTTCCTTCATTCTACAGAGGTTATGTTAGCACATCCTACTCTCAGCCCTACCCTAGTGCAACAAGTCGTAGATGTTGACCCTGACTACCTATGTGAAGAGAAGGAGGTGGTCATTAGAAAGACTTCTTTATGGCTAGGACAGCCCATAGGGTAAGAAGTCCTAAGACTCCAGAGACTCTGTCTGGAACATCTATTCCATCCTCATCCAGTCCTGCAAAAAGTGGCAGAAGACGACTTACTCTAACTAGAAAAGTAAAGAACAGATGGAACTGGGGCAGGGAACTAGTGTGTATATGTTACATCAGGTCTAAAGGAAGGAGACTGAAATTTAGCTGGGGCAAGTCCTGAAAGTTACTTTTGGTAGAAAACAACAGCAAAGGCTGAGATAGTGTTGTGGTCCACCCCTCAGGATATATCCATCATGAAAGGAAGATGAATCAAAAAATCAATAATGAGAATGCATGGGGAAAAAGGCTATAATAACCTAAGATGTCAAGAGAAAGATGATTCAATTAAAAACTTAGAGCATGAGTGGATAAATCAACCATGGAGATCCTAAAATTAGAAAAAAGGGTGAATATTAAAGCATCTAAAAGATTACAAACTTCTTTAAGTAAATATTATAAGACAAAGAAAATTGAACCAATGCTTAATGAAATGCAGAACCCCATGGAATCCCAAGAGAGCATGGAATAACAGCATTATGTTCCAGAATGCTTCAAAAGAGAAATGAAAACTTGAGAGAAGTTAGAAGGGAACAAATATTAGAATTTATAGTCCACACGGTAGAAATAATTAGCAGAATAGAAAAAACTTGAATCCAAATAGCAGATTTAGAATACAAATATACTGAGGTAGAGGAAAATCTGGAAGAAATTAAGCAAAAGGCAATACATAAGGAAAAATATATAAGGAATATATATATATCTATAATATATATTATATATAATTATATAAATTATATAATATATGTTATATAGTATATTCTATAATATATAATTATATAAATAAAATATAATATATAATATATTATTATATAATATATAATAATATATATAATATATATTATGATATTATATAATAATATTGTAATATATAATTCTGTATAAGGAAAACCTTATATGGTGCAGTGGTTTTCACAGTGGTTTTCAAAACAAGAGAAACAACTTAAGGATCACAAGTCTCTCAGAACATAGCAAATTAAAAAGCTGAACACTACAGTATGGGAAATGACACAAGAAAACTGTCCAGAACTTCTGAATATAGAAAACAAAGCATCAACCAAAGAATCCACATATTGTTTCCAGAAAAATAATAACAAAACCTTCTTTCAAATTTCAAAAACACAGGTATTAAAATTAGTTAATTCCAATGATAAATAAAGAAATCTGCAAGTGGCTAACAGAAAGACCTTCAAATACAAAGGAAAGGAAATTTGACTATTCTGTATTCACTTAAAATTGCAGAAGCGAATTAAATGATATATTACAAAAGGAAAGCATCTCAAGATGTAACCCAAATAATATACACTGCACATCAGAGCTTTATCATTAATGAAAAAGATTGAAGCCCAATAAAAGATATATTTGAAGTATTCCTGCAAAAAAAAAAAAAACAGATAAGTAGATTATTTGATTTGTTCCAAACACTCAAAACAACAGAAAAATAAGAAAGGTAAATTAATACAAGTACCAAGAAAAGAATAAGCAGTGAAATAAATTATCCCATTGCTAGAGGTTATTTAAAAAGAAAGCTGGAGACAGACATACTGGTGTTTTTCTTTTAAAGACTCCAACCATGAGGGACCACTGGAAGATTTCTTTTGACAAGAATACAATAGAATAAAGATCAGAATTCAGATAATCAGAATTCAAATAAATAGAAGTGATTGTAGATAAACAGCCTTAAACATCAGAGACTAAACCCGACAGCCCCCTTATTAGTGAATCATTGCATATTATGGGTCAAAATTGCAGAATTTGTAGGTGTATACATTGGGAGAGGGGATATGGAAGATAGAAGAGAATGTAAAACGTACCTAAATCAAGTCCATGGGTGAACAATTAAAAGTAGAAAACCTCTGTAGTCTCAGCAAAAAAGAGGGGCCACAGGAGAATGGAAGAGGTAACAAAAAAGGGAGGGATTGAAATAGGGTGAAAGACTAGGAGGAATATTAATTCAAAGGGAAAATAGATCATATTGAAGGATACTTCCAAGGGGAAGAGGTATATGTCTACAGGGAGATGGGGTCTTTACAATAGTTCTAATCTAGGGGATGTTGATGCACAAGGAGATCATTTCCTCTGAGAAATGTTGTAGCTCCATGGACAGCACTGTACCTCAGGAGAAGAGAAATGAGTTTACCAGAGGCACTTAGGACCCAGAAGGGTAGGAGGACATTTATTCAGAAAGGATATTGTATGGTGAATGGAAAGAAGAATGATCATGGTGAGGGCAGGGGGTAGAATTGAACCATGATTTGGGACACAGGGCAATTTCAACCATGCAACAATGCTTCTATCCTTGTTACTTGCCTAGTGACCTGATACTTATAAGAGTGAAACATCCCAGAAAAAAGGGATCATGTAGCAAGATCTATAAAAGCAGTAACAAAAATCAATAAGAAGGAAGAAGGACTCAAACTTGTTACTTCAGAAGGATTAATTCCGTGAGGAACACAAAGAAATTAAAGAAGTAAAAAATAAGAACAAAGGAAACATATCAAAGAATGAAAGTTCAGAACAGACAGAATTAGGAAAGAATGAAGAGAAAAGGATAAAGAACTCCTTAGAAAAAGAGAAAAAAAAAAACAAAAGAAATTGAAAGGGAAGGATGGAATGGGAACTCTGAGATAGACATTTAACTAAGGGGAAAAGAGAGGGGAAGAATTAGATAGCTACATGAGAAAGAAAAAGAAATCAGTAAGTCCAGTAAAACTCCAAAATGAGAGGAAGTTGTGTGGGGGGTGGGGGGTGGTTTGGGTTGCCTCAAAGTAGTGCAGCTTAGGCTCTGATTAAGATGCCTATGAAGCCAGTGGTGTTCCTCAAAATAGGTGCCTCCCCTCCCTCAATTCATTCATACATTCTGGTTTTCCTGTTGTTCATCAGTCTGGGGATGCTGGTTCTTGCTGATTCTCCGTAATTTCACTCTTTCCTTTCCACTGCCAGACCTTTGGGTTCTTTATCTGATTCTGAGATAGCACTTACTTTTTATGTGCATTTCTTAGGGCTCCTGGACTCATTTGGCAATGTGGTGAAACCCTTGGACTTCTCAGAATAATGTTTTTAAGAACTGGAGGACATTATCCGAGGGCAGGAACATCTGAATTAATATAGTCTGAATCACTGACTTAGTTTAGGTCTAACTAAAGAAACCACGTGGAATTAGACTGAGGTCAGATGTCCCTGGGCATAGTGGCACCAAGCTGTTAAAGAGGACCCTGATACAACCTGGAATGTACCTCACCTGGACAAGTTATGAAAACCACTATGGACACTCCATAAAGACCTAAAGAAATAAACCTTTTCAGAGGCATTTATTTGAAGTGGGAACTGGAAATGTTTACCCGGGAGAAAAGACTCAGGAGAGACATGATAGTCAAATATTTGAAGGTCATGCAGAGGAGGAATAGATTTAATCTGTCTGGCCTCAGAGGGCACAACCAGAAGAAAAGAGTAGAAGTTTAAAAAAAAGTCCGATTTAGTCTAGATGCCAGGAAGAATTTCCTCACAATAGAGCTGTCTAAAACTGGGGTGGGCTTTCTCAACAGGTGGTGGTTTCCTTCTCCTTGGAAGGGCCAAACTGAGGGTGAACAACTACTTGCAGAGTGTATCATAGTGAGGGTTCTTTTTATATATGGGTTGGACTAGACAGCTACTGAGGTCCCTTTCAGCTTTTAAGTTCTGTGATTCTGAGTGTGTCCGTTGACCTGTGATGCCACCAGAGGCGCATTCCTCTCACCAATTGTGTTTATGTGAGAGAGGGAGAAGATAGGAATTTTACTAACCTTTTTCAGTGACAAAAAAAGAAACTTACATGATAACTTTATTATGTATTTAAAAGGAATAGCAAATTATACATAATATATTTGCAGTTTCACATATAATCATCTCTTTTTAAAATTCTACTGTTATGGAAGTGCTTGTTTTATTCATAAATTAAAAATAAAATAAATAAGATGAAAAAATAGATCTTTGAAAATCATAATTCTCTGCTAGTTAATGGTTTTCCTTCATCCCTCTGTCATCTGTTGTCACATATTTAGCAGTATTATGAAGCCACTTCAAATCTGACAAGTCTGAGTGTCAAGAGGTAATCAAGAATCAGGGTGAGGTGGGGAGGGAGCATCTCATAGGATCATGGATATCAGCAGCCACTGGGTCATTGGTCTTCATTTTACAGAGGACTGACAGAGACTGAAAAGTTAAAGGTCACACAGGTTGTGCCAGAGAGGAAATTTGAATTCTGTTTCTCTGACTCCCGAACCACCACTTTTTTCAACTCCACTGGGAAAGGATTGTTGTCTCCATAGGGTGGGAGATAGGGTAAGAAAAACATTTCTATATCATAGCATGTTAACCCCTTCAAATCAGTGGAAAAGATCCAGAGTTAGAGAAGGATTACAGCTGACTTGTTCCTGGGTGAGAATTTGGTGTTAACATAATGGGAGGTACCTGCTCCTAGTGGGGTGCTTATCCTTCAGCTTGCCTGATGGAAATTTTTTTGAGGACAGCCCTTTGTGTAAACCACTGAGTTGCCCTATTAAGCTTTGGCAGAAAATAGCTTGTGACCTGTAACTGACTTTGGGCATAAAAAGAAACAGGGGAAATATCCAGCCAAAGGTGTTTAGATGGCTCAGATTCCTAAAGTTCTTTATGATATTTGGAAATTATGGAAATTCAATTCTATTCCATGGTGATTACAACCCAATCTTTGGAGATAATCATCTATAATTGTGATCTTGTTTTAAAGAACTCTTCAGTTCTGAAAGGCAAAGACAATAAAACTGATTACCTGAGATTTACAGCAGAGCTCACAGAAATGACAAAAATAGGGCAGAGTCCTCTGCTGAATATGTATTAGAGAAGGGCAGTCTTCTTTGTAAAACAGGGCATTTTCACAGAGGATCCCTATAAAGGCTCGTCAGCACTGGCCAGTGCAGAGTACAGCAGGTCCCAGGGCAGAGGTAGGTAATTTTGAAGGAGGATGCGGTTCCTAGGGGTTGGGGGGTGGGGTGGCACAGAAATTCTGAGGAGTGTAGCCAGTGGGGAAATGAATAATAATACAGTGGAGATAAGGAAAGGGAACTCCCAAGTGAGGACTTGCCCAGGTTTATGGAAGAACCCTTTCCCTCTGAGGACCAGGGGCTTTATTTGGGGACTTGAGAGTTTGGAAAGAGAACTATGGTTGAAGCCAAGAGTAGACCAGAATTCTAATCCCATTTCTGATGCCTACTTAACTTCTCTGACTCCTGATTTTCTCATCTATAAAATGGGGATGATGATTACCTCACAGGATTGTTGTGAAGATCAAATGAAATGTCTCTAAGAAGTCTTGGAAACTTTAAAGCTTACAGCCTCTGATAGTCTATCAGCAATCATCTAAGTACAACCCATGTAATGCACGTTTATTAATGCCCCAATTAAGTAATATTACTAAATATTCAAGGCCAGAGAAGGGAAAGAGTAGGACAATCAATTAGTCAGTATTTAGTAAGTGCCTATTATGTCTGAGACACAGTGGTAGGTGCTGGAGAGACAAATAGAAGAATGAAATAATTAATCCCTATTCAAAGCACTTTCATTCTAACAACAAATTGTTTAAAAAACACTGAATTTTGATTTTCAAAGATTCATTAACTAAGAAGCTTCACAGGCTCATAGCTTTAGAGCTAAAAGGGGTGTTAAAGGTTATTTGTCCAAACCCCTCACTTCACAAGCAATCAAACTGGGGCCTAGGGAAGTTCATGAGTTTACCCAAGGTCACACAGGTAATGAATGGCAGAACTAGGATTAGTGACCTTAAGGAAATATCTTAATAGTATACTATGTTATATTTTAATAACATACTATTTTACATTATATTAATATAATCCATTTTAATAATATGGATCGCATCTGCGTAGTGCTTTATATATTGTTTCATGTGATCATTAAAACAATGTGAAGGGAGGCAATGCGGTAGTATTGTTATTACCTCATTTTACAGGTGAGAAAGTGAGGATCAGAAGAAGTAATTGACTCATCCATGATCATGGCACAGGTGGTTATTAAGTGATGAAGTCAGGATTGAGGGCTCTTTCACTAATTGTCTATGAGCTTGGTTCACTATCCTAGAAGCCTCTGCATGATTAAGGAGAATATAGTCATGAGCCATTGGCAGCTCTCTTATTGGACTTCAGCTAATTAGAGGTAAATAACCCCTGCAAGAACCAGAGAATGTATTTTTACAATATTATCAAAGAGTTGGAAATGATTTTCATGTATGATTCCTCCTGAGTGTTGGCATTAAATTCCCTACACATCAATTTGAAAGTTGCCCCTGCTAACTCTACTTTTCAGATCCCTTTGAAATGAAAGAATAAACATGAATGTGAAGGCTTCTTAGAGTTTTGTGACAAAGCAAACAAACCTCCAGCCCTCTGTGCCAAGTGTATATTTCTCAACTGCAGAAGGGGTTTTGACAGGTGGTAATACATGTTGGGATTGTAGACAGCATAGTTGGTGCTGTCTAGATGCCACTGGGAAATATTTTACTTTCCACTTGGGTCTTCAGAAAAAACAACCATAAAAATTCCCTTTTGCACACAGCCAATAGTATCTCACAAAATGAAGACCTTCAAAGTTTTCCAAAGTGCTTCTCAATCCTAGGCACTGTGTTCTAATAGAAAATTAAATTTTATTTGTAGCAGTTATTTTGAAACACAATATATACAAAAGAAAAAAGATTACAGGTATTAACAAGTGTCCCAAGGTTTCTAAAGATGCCTGCTATGAGATCATAACCTCCTCCCTTAGCTTATCAGAGGGTCAAGCCAGGAACAGGAAGGCTGGTACTAGGTAAGTGCAGTTAGCACCAGTTTTGCGGTACACATGAATTCCAGCAAAGTTGCCTGTGAGGTAAACTCCATTTTCCCAATGAGTTTCATGAGAACTTTGTTGCACTAGGGGAACCTTTTAGTCAGTCTCAATAAACATTTATTAAGCATCTGCTGCTGTGCCAGCCTAAATGCAGGAGATACAACTAGGAAAAAGACCATCCCTGCCCTCTAGGAGCTTGTTGTCTGATGGGTGAAGACAACATGCAAAAGGGAATGGCCAAAAGGGAGGAGGGAATGGAAGGTACCCATTAAGGTGGTGGGGAAGCATGATGGAGAATTCCAAAGGAGAGCATCTGGGAGGGAAATGGAAATGGCTGGCCTTGGCTCCCCCCTTATATAAAGGAGCTCTTTGCTCCATCCTCCAATCAGAGGGGCCCCAAGGTCCTCACACCCTGATAAGGTGCAAGTAGCACAGCTAATAATCAAGGAGATCTTGAAGAATATTGAGGTCCCTGGAGGGATAAACAGAGGAATTCAGAGCAGTGCAGCCAGTTGGGATTTGAACAACAGTAACAGCAAAGAGAGGGACAGGGACTTGATCTACGATTTTGGATGGAATGGGGAACTCCCAAGTGAGGAAACTCCCTCTATCAATGCAGCCAGGTACTTTTTTTGCATAATATTACAGAGTTGCCCAGATCATTGGCAGGCTAATTGACTTGCCTTAGAGTCCTCCCACTTCGCGGAAACTGATAGATGGATAGCACTTGTAGTTAGAGGCTCAGGGGAGGAGCTTTGGGCCTGGAGTCAGGACGACCTGAGTTCAAACCATACTAGATTTGTGACCCAGGACAGATCACTTAACCTCTGTTTTCCTTAATCTAATAGAGAAGGAAATGTCAAGCCATTCTAGTATCTTTGCCAAGAAAACCCCATTGGTGTGCCATTATGGTCCATGGGGTCATGAAGAGTTGTATACAACTGAACAATAGCTCTTGCAGTTCTCTACCAGCCAGTCCATGTCAGAGGCAGGCCTTGAACCCAGATTATCCTCATTCCAAGGTGCCTTTACAAACTTCAGGCAGTTCCATGGAACACTAGATGACAACACTGTCCCTCAGTGTGGGGCTTTCTCAGCATATATTGTCTCTATGCTCAGAGGCTTGAAACTGTTTTTCAGGGAGGAAAAAACCCCCAAATCATCATCCCTTAGGTGACTGATTCTCTGATGGTAGGAGTATAGGTCCAGTGAGGAATTTGGGAATAGTATAAATCTGAACAGAAAATTGAGATGAATAAAACCATATCTACGTATCTGTATCTGGATGTATATGGATCTCTCTCTCTCTGTATTGTTAATGGAATTAATCTATTTTTAATGGAATGGGAAGATTTTTCATCCTTTAATAGGCTTATGTGACCTAAGTTACATGACTTTCAGTCACATGAAAACTGTGGTGGGAGGAGCTTGCTGAACAGGTGAATAGGAATGAGTAGAGCAGAAAATGTTGACCAGGCAGAGGCAGAGCTGGAGAAGAGCTAAAAGGAAGTTGGTCAGATCAGTCAGAGCTGGGAAAGAGCAGGCAGCAACTAATCTGAATGAGATAGCTTGTTTGTGATTTGTTTAAGAGAGCTGGTTTGTGGGAAGCCTGGCGGGGAAAGGTTTGGGGATGGCAATGCTCCCTGCATTGTTATTGTGTATAGATTTCTTTGTTACTATGACGGATTTGGTTTTCTGGTGTCTGAATAAATGTTTTGGTTCTATCTTCCATGTGGAAGACAGAATTTTTGTAATTATTTGCAATTTTTTGCAATCCAGAACTGTGCTGGCATATTCATGGTCACAACAGGAGCTGTGGATATTGCACTGACTCTACACTATCTAAAACCTGAACCCAAACCCAAACCTTGGCCAGTTGATCAGAATCAGCTCATCAATAGCTTCAAAGCAGGATGGATCAGGAAGGGCCAAGATCAAGAGTTCAGCCAATAAGCCAGAAGTTAACCTGTAACTGTCAACTTTTGTACCTGGAATAAGTATTCCAAAATCTACCTGGGCAACTAGCATGAAATACAGCACTAAATCAGATATATAGAACAGATGACTCAAGCTGAGATAGAAGGAAATGTAGAACACTGGCCCAAGAAGGGGAGACAGAGGAAATGGGAAAATGGAGAAGTTCTTCATTATCCTACGTGAAAGGAGAAAGGAAGGAAGCCCATCATTTGATAGTTTCCTATTTATTTTTTCTAAGTAGGTATTAGACTCAGTCATAGTACTCTATCCATGGTGCTACCTACCTACTCTAAACTCAGGAAGACCTGAGTTCAATTCCCACCTTAATTACTTATTAGTGGTATGACACTGGGCAAGTCTCAATCAGCCTTAGTTTCCCTATCTGTGAAATGGGGATAATAATAGCACCTATATACAGAGTTATTGTGAGGATAAAATGATATCACGTATATATGGTTCTTTGCAAACTTTCAAGTACTATATCAGTGCTAGCTATTACACTGAAGAGGTGATATGAGTACCATAAATCTGGATGGTGATCTGAGTTCAGAATAAATAGTTTTATGCAATTGTGAGAGAAGTGTTAGGAAACAAGTTCGACATAACTCGGATGGGTTCAGGATCCAGGGGTTTAGGCCAAACAGGAAGGTAGGGAGTAGAATCCAGGTGGGCGGGGCTAACTCACTGGTCTGCCAAGGATGAATGAGGCTTAGCATTCAGGACCATAGACTTATGATTGCTTATTCAAGGCTAGAGGCCAGCTGTTCTCTCCCCAGTTCTCCTGATGGGTAGGAATGGATAAAAACCTTTAGGAGTTGACCAGGAGCCAAAAGGATGCATGACTTCCCATCATAGTCCTATAGGTAGTTGTAGCAAATGATAATGGTAGAATACTAGGTTTATATGACAAATCAACTGCTTTTAGGGGGTATCTACATCTTGCTAAATGATTGACTTCTTTGACCCTTCATTGCATTTCCCTCCTCCCATTGTGGTTATGTACATAAGATATCTCAGAAACATGTTGAGTTGGTAATTTTGTGCTTGCTATTTATAACATTCCACCCTGCCCAGAAAAGGAACATTTCAGCTATATTAGGTCAGCTAAATCATCTTTTGAGGTTTGATTTCTCTTTTGATTTTTTTTTGTACAAGGACCCTTTTCTGTGCTTTTTGGGGCTCTGTATGTGACGGCCACCATTGTCAATGACAAAATTTTAGTAAGAAGCATGACTAGGCCATTGAAATTAGCCCTCTATTCGTGGAATAAATAAGCAAGAATAAGTGTGGTGAGTGAAGTCTGGTGGGGGGGGGGGGGGCGGCGTCTGGAAGTCTGTATAGGAAACCCAGTTGCTTTCCTCCACTCCTTATCTGGGCTATGTTTTAAACATTAAGATTCTAAATCAACAAGGCTAAATAGCTGGTGCTTATCTCCGCAGAAAATTTTCTAGCCTTAGCCAGAGGTTAGGCTTTATGGTTATACCATCATGTCCATCAGCATTATAATTAACCCGCAGAAGAGCTGCAGGTCAAAGTATCTCAGAATAATAGATTAAGAGCAGGGGTTCTTAACTTTTATTGGTGGCAAAGACCCCCATGGCATTCTGGTAGAGCCTAGGGACTCCTCAGAATGTATGTATGTATGTATATATGTATGTGTATACATACATAATATATACATACACATATACACATATGTGCATATATACATTCATATATGTATATATATTTTATATACATGCATATATATTTATACCCTGTGTGTGCATATATATATAAATATGCATATATATGTGTATGTGTGTGTGTGTATGTATGCAGTTTGAAAAGTCTCCCCACCCTCCATCCAAGTTCACAGACCCCTTGAAACTTCACCATAGATGCCTGGGCTAGTAATACTTGATTTTGAGCTAAGAGGGGGTTTAGAGTTAATTTTGTGCAGCCCCCTCATTTCAGATTTTATATAACTGAGATTCAGGGGAAAGAAGAGACATAATACAACATGTTCTTGTACAACTTTTTAATTCTCTCCCTGTATCATGACAGCTATCATTTAATTACTCTGTGTCTGGTATGTAGTAGGTGCTTAAGAGATATTTTTTTGAATTGAATTGAATTAATTACATGGTGTCAGTGGTGACCCAGTAGTCTCTTAACAAATATCTATTGAATTAATGAGTCAATGAATGAAATGGCATACTGGTTTCTTGCTTTTTATTTTTCACTGTGTGATATGCTAACTTGGATACAATGGAATATTCCTAGTCTTTTCTACCTCAGAGAACTCCTTCAGAAATTAAAAAATATCCAATTGAACCCCCATCCCTAGGTGCTCAACAATGGCTTGAACACCAGGTCTACAGCTGAACTGATGTTACTGAATGTTATGGCATGGGAGGCCAATCTGATATTTTTGCTTTCTGTCTTTCTGATTCACCGAATAGCTTTGTCGAGGAATAATAACATATTTTCTGCCTTTTAAACAATAAATGTTTGGATTTTACATTATAATTCAAATTGAGTACTCTGAGTCGTCTCTGCCTTCCTTCATGGTTCATGTTATTTTATTAAAGAAAGCTGTATGACGTCCATTGGTAACACCTTCCTCCAGAATTGTATTTCTCCTTTCTGCAATTGAAAGGTTACATTCAAATTAACTAGATGTTATCTGGAAAACTGAGAAACTGATTTGAACACAGTCATAATAGTTCTACCTCTCTATTACTTATTGTGAAGAGATAAATCGACCAAGCAATAAGCTTTCATTCCCCACTTTCTGTGGCCCCAGCACTATTCAGAGATATATTATCTAGCACATTAGCAGATGTACCTTATGATTATTGTCTCTCTACATGAATAATAAATAAAAAACTGACCTTTTGAACACTATTCTATTTCTGTTTCTGTCTTAATCTGAGGCAGGAAGTAAGATAATAGCAATTATATAGTTTGGAAAAAATAAAACCAGCTAGTATTGTGTAATATAGCTCTGAAAATCTTCCCAATATTTTAAAAGTAGTTTGATTATGTGAAAGACAAAGCAATATGCATTCCTTCCTTAGTAGTGATCTTTTTATTTATTTATTTATTTAACTTTTAACATTCATTTTAACAAAATTTTGGGTTACAAATTTTCTCCCCTTTTGTCCCCTCCCCCCCAAACACCAAGCATTCTAATTGCCCCTATGACCAATCTGCTCTCTCTTCTATCATCCCTCTCTGCCCTTGTCTCCATCTTCTCTTTTGTCCTGTAGGGCCAGATAACTTTCTATACCCCTTTACCTGTATTTCTTATTTCCTAGTGGCAAGAACAGTACTCAACAGTTGTTCCTAAAACTTTGAGTTCCAACTTCTTTACCTCCCTCCCTCCCCACCCCTTCCCTTTGGAAGGCAAGCAATTCAATATAGGCCAAATCTGTGTAGTTTTGCAAATGACTTCCATAATAGTTGTGTTGTATAAGACTAACTATATTTCCCTCCATCCTATCCTGTCCCCCATTACTTCTATTCTCTTTTGATCCTGTCCCTCCCCATGAGTGTTGACCTCAAATTGCTCCCTCCTCCCCATGCCCTCCCTTCCATCCTCCCCCCCACCCTGCTTATCCCCTTATCCCCCACTTTCCTGTATTGTAAAATAGGTTTTCATACCAAAATGAGTGTGCATTTTATTCCTTCCTTTAGTGGAATGTGATGAGAGTAAACTTCATGTTTTTCTCTCACCTCCCCTCTTTATCCCTCCACTAATAAATCTTTTGCTTGTCTCTTTTATGAGAGATAATTTGCCCCATTCCATTTCTCCCTTTCTCCTCCCAATATATTTCTCTCTCACTGCTTGATTTCATTTTTTTAAAGATATGATCCCATCCTCTTCAATTCACTCTGTGCATTCTGTCTCTATGTGTGTGTGCTTGTGCGTGTGTGCATGTGTGTGTGTGTGTAATCCCACCCAGTACCCAGATACTGAAAAGTTTCAAGAGTTACAAATATTGTCTTTCCATGTAGGAATGTAAACAGTTCAACTTTAGTAAGTCCCTTATGACTTCTCTTTGCTGTTCACCTTTTCATGCTTCTCTTCATTCTTGTGTTTGAAAGTCAAATTTTCTTTTCAGCTCTGGTCTTTTCATCAAGAATGCTTGAAAGTCCTCTATTTCATTGAAAGACCATTTTTTCCCCTGAAGTATTATACTCAGTTTTGCTGGGTAGGTGATTCTTGGTTTTAGTCCTAGTTCCTTTGACTTCTGGAATATCCTATTCCATGCGCTGTGATCCCTTAATGTAGAAGCTGCTAGATCTTGTGTTATCCTGATTGTATTTCAACAATACTTGAATTGTTTCTTTCTAGCTGCTTACAATATTTTCTCCTTGACCTGGGAATTCTAGAATTTGGCCACAATGTTCCTAGGAGTTTCTCTTTTTGGATCTCTTTCATGCGGTGTTCTGTGGATTCCTTGAATATTTATTTTGCCCTCTGGTTCTAGAATCTCAGGGCAGTTTTCCTTGATAATTTCATGAAAGATGATGTCTAGGCTCTTTTTTTGCTCATGGCTTTCAGGTGGTCCCATAATTTTTAAATTGTCTGTCCTGGATCTATTTTCCAGGTCAGTTGTTTTTCCAATGAGATATTTCACATTATCTTCCATTTTTTCATTCTTTTGGTTTTGTTTTGTGATTTCTTGGTTTCTCATAAAGTCATTAGCCTCCATCTGTTCCATTCTAATTTGGAAAGAACTATTTTCTTCAGTGAGCTTTTGAATCTCCTTTTCCATTTGGCTAATTCTGCTTTTGAAAGCATTTTTCTCCTCATTGGCTTCTTGAACCTCCTTTGCCAATTGAGTTAGCCTCTTTTTCAGGGTGTTATTTTCTTCAGCATTTTTTTGGGTCTCCTTTAGCAGGGTGCTGATCTGCTGTTCATACTTTGCTTGCATGTCTTTGATTGCTCTTTCCAGTTTTTCCTCCAGTCCTCTAACATAATTTTCAAAATTTTCTGAGCCCTTTTTGAGCTTTTCCCAGGTCTGATCCCATTGAGCGGGCTGGGATACAGAAGCCCTATCTTCCGTGTCTTTCCCTGATGGTGAGCACTGCTCTTCCTCATCAGAAAGGATGGGAGGAGAAACCTTTTTACCAAGAAAGTAACCCTCTATAGTCTTGGGTTTTTTCACTTTTCTGGGCATTTTCCCAGCCAGTGACTTGACCTCTGAATATTCTCCTCACACTCACCTCACCTCCTGATCCTCCCAGCCAGCACTTGGGGTCTGAGACTCAAATGCTGCTTCCCAGCCTCGGGGCTTTTGGTGGGGGCAGGGCTGCTATTCAGTGTGAGATCAAGTTCAGGTGCTCAGGTTGTGGCAGGGCCACCTCACAGGCTCAGTTCCCTCAGGGGGTTTATGCAGAAACCTTCAACAATGGATCTGGGCTCCTGCCTGCTTGGGGAGCCCCAGTCTGCTGCCGCCTCTGCTGTTGCCTCCCAAGGGGGCCTGAGTTATGGGGGTACCCCACTCCCCTCTCGACCCACCAAAGAGACCTTCTCACCGACCCCCGTCACCTGTGGGTGGAGGGACCTGCGCAGCTGGTGGAGATCCTATCCCTGAAGTCCTCTCAGATCTGCTCCTCTCAGTGCCGTGGCCGCGGCAGGGCTGGGCTGGGCTCCACATTTGTGAGAGGTTTGCAGGTCCCTCTGGAACAGAAATCTCCTTCGTTCCACTGTTCTGTGGCCTCTGCTGCTCCAGAAATCTCCATGAGTTACTTTTTACAGATGTTCTATGGTTTGTGGGTTCTGAGCTATGTGTATGTGCATCTTTCTACTCTGCCATCTTGGCTCCACCCCCCCAGTAGTGATCTTTTAATAGCTAACTTCCATGGCCTTTTCTCAGTCTTAATCCTTTTTGAATTCTCTGTATCACCAAATGCTATTAGCCACCCTCTCCTCCTGGAACCTCTGTCTTCCCTGGGATTTTGCAACAGCTTTCTCCATCCTTTGCTGAAGCATCATCAGCTTTCTACCTTTTAACGGTTGCGCTCTGTGCCCTGTTTTCATCTCTGTCTATATCCTATCTTTTGGGCATATCATTGATATCCGTTTGTAGATGATTCCCGCACCTAGATAACAAACCTTGTTCTCCCTTCTAAGCTCCAGTCTGAATGTGTTATTGCCTTCCTTGAGGTCCTTGTTTCAGTATTTCTGGAATTTTTCAGAGATATTTCTGGGATAAAATAAGAATTCCTATGCCTCACAATCTGACTGTTGAAAGTCTTTTCCAGACTCAATTTACACTATTCCTCTACAATCAAACTAACCTACTTGTTTCCTACATTTGGTGTTTAATCTTTGCCTCCCCTCCTTTGAGCAAGCTGGCCCCTATACCTAAAATATACTTCCTCTCCTCTTCCAATTCTTTTCAACCCTAAATTCTTTTTAACATTCAGGTCATCTTCTACCCCCTCCATGTTAAGTGGATTTTTAGGTTTGTTTTTAAGTTGGAAAATACCTTAGATATCATCTAATCCAAATCCCTCATTTTATAAATGTGAACCCTGTTGGTTTTTTTTAGCACCCTAATTTGTTAGTACTCTGTACCTCAAATGAACATGCATGTGCTCATCTGTTCACGTGTTATATTTACCTTTCCTGCCTCTCTATCCCCTACACCCACAGCCTCCCAGGAGAATGTAAACTCTTTGAGAGTTGAGAGTTTTTTCATTAGGTCTTTGTACCCTTAATACTTGGCATTAGGCATTTAATACAGATTGGATTGGGTTGGTTATATGAAATCATAAAAACACAAACCCATCACCATACAGAGACCTATGTTTGAATATTCCAATAAGTTTAACTTTGGAATACAGTTTGGTGTATCATTCAAAGTGTCAACATACCTCCAAAAAGCAATGTTATAATGAAAATATCAAAATTATTCTGACATCATAAGCAGGTTATCTAATTATTGCTGACATTAATTATAATGCTTCATTGTTTGGAAACTCACAGAAACTCACTATCTCATTTGATCCTCACAATAAATATTGTTATTCCAGTTTTCTCTGATAGTAAACAGGCTCAGAGACATCCAGGAACTTGCCACAGTTACACAGTTAAGTACCTGCTAGAGACAGGATTTTAACTATATACCTCTTTAGCTTTTGTTACTGTTCTATATTGTATAGTAATAAAAGCATTAGAATTTGGGGAAAGCAAGAGAAATATGGGTTAAGTGACACACTAAGCCCCACTTACTATAGTGGTACTATGTTGTATGTTATTAAATGGTATTCAGACTAATCTTTGATGATAATATCATAGGTAATATCACATGCTCCCAGATATTAAAGGATCATAAATTTAAAGCTTGAAGGAACCTTGGAGGCTAAGTCAAAATCCCTCATTTTACACATGAGAAAATATAGGCATGGAGAGATGATTTGCTCAGGTTCATAGCTAGTATCTGAGGTAATATGTGAACTCACATTTTCTTAATATCAAGTCCAGCATTCTATTCACTATTGTTGCCTCACTGCTTTCCTTTCTGCTACTATTAGAAACTAAATATAGAGCTGGATGGACTGATAATTGAACTCATTTCAGTGGTTCTTATGTAGAGAAATGCCTTCTTGAGTCAAGGGAATGATTAATATGGAGATTGCCAATTTAGGAGACCTTGTGGAATGTATATTAACTATCTTAAGACCTGATTTCTTAGGCAGAATTAATGTATAACTCCAAGTGTTTTCCAGAGAGGCAGTTTTCATATTAGCCACATCTGCCTTGGTCTGGCACTTCAGATGCTACTTGGGAAACTGAAGGGTAGACAAAGAACACAGTAAGTGATTTTGGGGATGCTATTTTTTCTTGGAAGGGCCCAGCCTGAAAGATTAAAATAGGGATGGGAGCCGTGAGTGGGACAGATTTCAGGGAGAGATCTGGCAGCGGGGAGAGTCAGAGAACGAAAGGGGAAGAAGAAATGAGTCCTAGCTGCCAGTACAGATAAACCTATAGATTTATCCTTCTGTTCTTTTTAACTCCTCCTAGGCTCCTTGTGTGAGGTAGCAAGGGGCAGTGGATAGAGAGCTGGTCAAGGAGTCAGGGCTAACCTAGTCCAGGTCCTTCCCCTGACATATCCTAGCTGTGCCTGGCCTGAATGGTGTGTTCTCTGTGTCCCTATATATGTTCACGTTATCTCCCTCATTAGGCTACAAGCCCTTGAAGAGCAGACACTGTTTCATTTTTGTCTTTATACTCTAAACATCTAGCACAGAGCGTTGCATGCAGTAAGTGTTTAATAAAAATCATTTATTGTTTGCTTCCTTAATCTCTCAGTGACCCAGGCATCTCTAAAATAATAAATGGCAGAACAGTTCTTTGTTATAGAGTTTCATTAGAGAAAGCCCCCTGCACCCATGAAATTATAAGTCTGGATGAAAAAAGAAGTTTCCCCATAATACTTAGTAGTAAATTTTTTTGAGCCTTAAGTTCCTCACCGATAAAATGAGGGACTTAAATTAGATAATATTTGAGGTATTTTCCAACTTAAAAACATTAAAAAAAATCACTTAAAATTCTGTGAATCTGTGCCCCACCCCATGGCCCAGCTCCTTAAAAAGGGTTTGTATGCAATTTCCTAGGGCCAGGGCTTTGGAAAAATGGAAAGCCGGCATCTTTTCCCACAGAAGAAGTCAAAAGTCCAACCCAGAGGAAAGGTGGAGGTGGTGGTAATAAATTAGAGGGCAGCACCAGTGAGCCAAGCTCTGGAGCTTTCAGATGGGAAAAATAAGGGCAGAGGTCATTGATTCTGGCATTGTTTGCTATGAGAGAGAGACACAAGGAAAATTTACACTAAAATCCTAGCTTTATAACTATCACAGCTGTGATGGGGAGGGAATAGGGGTGGATGGAGCAGAGAGACTGCTAGTAAAACTGGGGCAGGTAGAATGAACTAGTTTCTAACTTTTTGAAAGCTCTGTAACTGTTGTTGATTACGTTAAAGTGGCAGTAATACGGGAAGTTGGGGTTGGGGTGGGGTGCTGTGATGTGCTTTGGGAGAAATGCTGCCTGTAAATTTGTGTTCACTAATGAGGCAGGTGGGGTGAGGATGTTAAGTTCATTAACTGGCTGCAGAAAGACTAGCAAGGTATTAAATATGCTGAGGTCTGCCATGTACTGTCCCCTTAGTTAGAATAAAGTTGTTGAGTTATCGACTGTCGTAAGGTCTTTCAAATGGTGTAGCAGTTGTGTGTGTGTGTGTGTGTGTGTGTGTCTGTGTGCCTGTGTTGGAGGTGATAGATTGTGAGGTGCATGTGTGATAGCTGTGACGAACACTGACTGGGCATCTCATTTTCCCTCATGTGCCTTCATTGACCTTGGATTTAGGAAATAGACTTCACAGCAGAGGCAACCATAGGTATTCATCCCAGGGCTCCTTTTTCTCAGAGAAATACCTACACTTTGGGGGTCTAGCTATTGAATTTCTCCTATGATATTTCCAAGAAAATAAAATTGTTCACATGTTCACTATTCCCCGGAGAGTCATTTTTCTAAAAGTAGGTGGCAAGAAGAAGAAAAGGTACTTTGAATAGAAAAATGACATGTCAAGAGACAAGTATTTAACTTCATGGGCAGGTACGAGGGAGAAGAGAACTTGTTCTAGGAACAATAATAGCCCATTCACTCTTCTCACTTTCTGTTTTAGTTGAATTGATTTCTGCTAGCAAAGCTTAATTCCTGAGAAGAGTTTCTATGCCAGGCAGGAGACCCCTTTTCTTCTCCCTCCTCCTTCTACAACTCCCACCCCCAAATACTTTAAGAGACAGAGGTCATATGGCAGAATGTAGTCTCTTAATCTTTTTTGTGTTATAGGTCCCCTCTGGCAAACTGATTAAACTTAGGGACCCCTTCTCAGAATTATATATTTAAATGTATAACATAAAATACATAGGATTACAAAGGCATTCAACTATGTTGAAATATAGTTATTAAAAATGTACATGAAAAGACAAATAAACAACTTCACAAACCCCAGATAAAGAGTGCCTGAATGATAGATATATAATGTTAGGCTTGGAGTCAGAAAGACCTAGGTTTAAATTTCTGTTTCTGATATTAGCTATGTCACCCTTTTAAAATCACTTAGCCTCCATGAGCCTCTAAGAACCACCTAAGACTTACCTATTAAGTCAATGAAGGGTCCACAATTTGTCCCATGGAGAGAATTTCCCCTTGGGGAATTTTGGATGCTGACCAAAATAAATTATCATTTGTTGAAGAGGAAAGTCACTGACTTACAAAGTTGAAAAGTGGGGGGCTAAAAATCTACGTAGATGTCTTTATAAACTTCCCAAGATTCATATAATTGAATCATTGCTGAAAAAATTATCATAGCAGTGAGCTTGAGTTTTTCTCCTTTACCTCATCTGAGGTGTGACCAGGATGTATCTTGAGACACAGAGGGGGAGAAAACCCACCTCTAGGCCCTTCCAGTTTTCTGCAGATTGTGGTAAAACCAAAGGGGGCATGCAGGGAGTAGCGAGCCCTACAGTGGACTCGATCCTAAAAAGGCTCAGAGATCTTCCCAGTTCAGTTAATTGCTTTCTCTACTGTAATCCCATGCCCTGGGCTGGTGTTCCTATAGCCATGAGATTATTGGCTAGGACACCATGAAGTCTTTTGTTGTCTTCTGCTACCAACTCCATTTAGCTTGGCATCATCTGTGGATAAAAGGATATAATTCAAGATGCATTTATTACGTTCTTATTATTTATCAATCATCATACTAGGTGCTGAGGATCCAGACATAAAAAACTAATAACCCTTGAACTCAGGGAACATAGAACATACATTATCTTCTGTCATTGGAAGTAGTTTGTGGACCAGTGGATAGAATGTTGGACCTCGAATCAGCAAGACCAGAATTCAAATCCAGCCTCAGACACTTATTTTTGTGACCCTTGCATCATCTAACCTTTGTTTGCCTAAGTTTCTGCAACTGTAAAATGGGAATAGTAACAGCACCTATTTTGCAGAATTATTGTGAGGATCAGATGAGATAATATTTTGTAAAAAGTACTTAGTATAGTAGTGGGCACATAGGAGGTACTCAATAAATGCTTAATGCCTTCCCCTTCCTCTTTGCCCCCATCTCTACTCCCTCTTTATCCAATTTTCTGAGTTTGTTCCTGTTGAGTATCACTCCCTACATGTCACCCCAAGCTACTGAAAACCATTTTGGTACCAAGAGGGTTGAACCTGGGAGTCATTACATCCTCTGGGATGCCTTACCTCCTGATATCATTTCTCTTTTTTATCCTAGCCTGTTTGGGTCCTGGTTAGCTACCACCATTGACTAGGCTCTCACAGATACTGCCTTTTCTTTACTAGTATTGTACTAGGTGATTTACAGCCAAGCACCACAGGAGAGGGAAGATCCACAGTGAGTAACCCAGGAGAATGGCAAAGATTTGATCTATGCCTTAATCTCTAACTACATGTCATCAGATCTACTCTTAGCTTCCTTCTTCCTTTCTCCTGATTAAGACTATGTCTCTGTGCTACTTTAATACCAGCTTTTATCGTGGATGTCAATGACCAGGCTTCTGTACTACAGCAATCTGGAATCAACTTCTTAAGCCCTCAATTAGAGGCTTGGGTTGGCACATTCCTCTGATGCCAACTATTTCTTTGCGTATTACTCATACTCTGGGGACATCTCCCTAGTCCCTGTTCAATATCTTGGTGAGGAAAACTCTTCCCAGGGATTTCCCCAGATTATCTTCTTTAGAGTTTTGGGCCTTGTACCTCCCTTATCCCTTGTTTAGAAATGACTGTACTTTGACCCCCTGGATATCATTCTCACTCTTTTCCCCCCTCTATATTATCTGTTTTCACTGTTTTGCCAAAAGCAAATTCTGCTAGTCACAAATTGCTGGCTGGCATGGTTTTACATGTTGGAATTGATTCATTTTCTTATTCCCTAATGAAGTCTAGGATCCTAGGGCCCAGATTGTGATGTGAAGCTCAATAGGCAATAAGGAGCCATTAAATTGTACATAAGGATCTCTGTGGGTCACATCTTGACTTAGAAAACCATATATTAATATTATCTATGTTCTATTGTATTTTTATTTATTTTGTTAACTATTTCACAGTTACATTTTAATCTAGTTCTCTGCACTAGGGAATGTTGCCCTCTGTCTGCATCTTTGACACCATTGGTCCAGATGACCAACCCTCTTTGGGTCTGGGTCTCCATACTGTTCTCTCACTAAACTTCTATCTTTTCCTAACCCTCTACCCCATCATGACCTTTTCCTCTCCTCTCACTGGTTAATCTGACATGGCAACTCTAGGGCTAATGAATTCTGGATACCTTTCCCTCCAGTCATCTATGGAAATCAACACGTAGTTGATGAGTTATGCCCCTTGTACAGAGAAGTGAACCAAGAAGACAATCTTCAAAAAAGATTAAAAATAATCATGAGTGAACATAAAGAAAATTCAGAACACTTCCACCTGCCCCTAGTAACTGAACAGAGTGAGTTCACTATCTACACTCTCCTGATGTCTCACTTATAAACTGTCCACATAACTTGAGAAGGTGTAAAATCCTACAGAAGACAGGGAGTCACAAAGCGAGACTTTGCCTACCAACTTTCATGATCAGCATGATATGAAAGCAAGATACTATTATTTTCTTACACTCCATTTTATAGATGAAGAAACTAAGGCCCAGAGAGCTGCTGTGATTTGTCTAGTCTTTGAAGAGGTTGATTTGGGACTGGACCCCAAAACTCCAAAGTCACAGCTCAGAATCCTTCTCAGTGATACCACAAAATTTGATAACTCAAAGAAGTTAAAGAACATACAAAAATAGATTTAGAATTCCATGTCTGAAGGCTTCTTCTGCTGAGACCTCACTGAATCCCCTATGAAAAGAAATCCAAATGCAGAGTCATGATATTTTTCAGTACCATTGTTAAACAAAGAGATTTATTGGCTTATTTGTCACTTTCCATACTGCTAATGTAAGAATAAACTTATTTTAAAAATTAAGTGTCTGGTTGGCAACAGCTGGCTCTACCAGGCAGATGAATAATTACATACTTGATATTCAAATATGGCCATTTATTCAGGGTTGGAAATATTTGTTGCCATTTGAATTTTGTTCTTGAGGGACTCAAATGGACTCTCAGAGACATTCATCTGCCTGGAAGTTCTTAGGGACTTTCCTGTCGCTTATTCATGTGCCAACTTTTATATTCATACATCTGTATTCATTACCACATGTAGAAACCTGCCCATTTGTAGATAGTCTTGCCTATATGCCACCAGCCAGTACAAGACTGGTTATATTTGAAAAATTGTTGAGAGCTTGCTAAAATTAGGATTTTTAGCTCAAAATGGAGGCAAATCAATGTTTAAAAAAAAGTTGTGGGATCAATTCATTTTCAAAGTCATCAGAACAAAGCTTTCAAGTTGAAATATTTTATAAGTGCCCATCCCAATCAGAGACAATTTGATATTTGCATTATTGATGACCTTTCAAAGTATATTGATAGATACTTAAGTTGTCTTTCATCTTCCTTATCCTTTCTTTTTCTACTCTCAGGAACTTAGTACAGGCCCTTACTATCACTCATTAGAACTATTACAATAGTCTGTTAATTTTCCCACCTCCATCCTCTCCCCGATCAATTGTGTCCAATAATTGTCCAAACAAGTCCAAGAAGATTTATGTTTTTTATGAGTAAATCTAGCCTTGTTATGAGGCAGCTAGGTGGTAGAGTGGATAGAGCAGGACATGGAGTCAGGAAAACATGAGTACCATTAATACTTCTGGGCCCTTCCATCTACCCTGCCACCATGCTTTCTTTTATTTAACATCTCTCCCAATTACAATGTGAGCTCTTTGAGAGCCTGAAGTGTCTTCATTTTTCTATTTATATCTCAGCACTTAGCATAGTTGTTGACATACAATGAGCCTGATATATGCATACTTTTTATTCCTTCATTCCATACTCTAGCCAGTCTGAACTATTTGTCCTCCCTAGGATAGTCCTTTCATTGCTGATTCAGCTTACTATCTTTAGGTTTCCTTCCTGTCTACTAATATCCTACTAGTCATTTTTTAAAGCCTAGCCCCATTCTTACTTCCTCTATGAAGCCTTTCTTAGAATCAGTCAATCGTTTTCACTACACAAGCACCTTGCATAATACTCCCTTAGTTCTTCTCATACAGACTTATGTATCTTTTGATATTATAGAAAATAGTATGTGTATCATGTCCCCTACCAGACTGTATATCATCATGTTTTATCTAAACTTTATATCTCCCTTGGTATCTAATGTGGTGCTATATATGTATGTGGTAGGTACTTGCTAAAGGTCCCTCAACTCTTTATTCATACAAACCAAAGGAACCTGGAAAATGAACCTGTATCAATACTAAATATAAATGCATCAAATAGTATACTGTCTAGATTCATAAAAGGTAAATTGAATTGCTGTTGGGGGTGCAAGCTCAGTTTTCACATGAACAGTCTCAGGCAGGTAAAAGTGAGGACCTCTAAACCTCAGAATTCTCACAAGGCCCCCCAGGGAACAGCTGGGGATTGAGGTGTGAAACACGAGATATCTTGTGTCTTTCTACCTCTTCTCAGTGGGAAACTTGCTGGGGAGAGCATCCTACCCTTGAGATTGGTCTGTGGTCTGAGCACACCTGTTGTTAATTAGCTAGGGGCTGAGAGCACGCACGGTATTCACGTGCAAACTATGCGGCTGGGAGACCTTAAGTAGGGACAGGAAAGCCTGAAGGCCCTCTTCTTGCTGCCAGGGCCCTTAGAGGGAAGAGGGTCCCTCCCCTCTTCCGCTCCCATCTTCTTGCTGTATGATCCTTGCCCCTTGGGAGGAGGAGAGTTCCTTTCTCTGGGGGAAGAATTTGCCCTGAATATGGATACATAACTAAGACTCTGAATAAAGCCTAACCCTTGTTTGACTCTGGAAAGTCTCTTCTCTCAATATGTTTATCTGGATGGCCACCAAAGACCTGCGAAAGGTGAGAAGACTCAGGTAGCCCTCGGCCTCTAGGTTGAACAAATTGCAAAAAAGACATAGATAGTAGCATAATAATTGTAAGACTTAATGTTCTTCTCTTAGAGCTGGACAAATCTAACAGAGAAAAAAAGAAAGTATGGGACAAAGCAAAGTTGAAGAATTTAAAGCTGAAACATTTAAGATATCTTCTAAACGGAATATTTAAAGAATGAACATAGTTTTCAGCACCACATACTATCTTTATAAAAATAGACTATTTCTTGGGCACAGAAGAATCATAACTCAATGAAAAATTAGAAAGATTGAATGTATTCTGTAAAGAACATAACTCAGGAAAATAGCAATTAATACAGCATAAACAGGAGTGATAAGTCTACATGAAGTGTTATTATAAGAATGTTTCTTACCCCTCGGCTCAGTTGATGTAATCACAAAATAGTAAGGTGAAATTCTTAATGAGAAGGTTAACAGCTTCTTTTAGGAAGTAGGAAAGCTTTGTTTGATTTCTGTGTTAAGCCTCCCATTCTGCAAAGACAGGTAAATCTCTGGGTGGCACTTAAAAGTCAACTCTGTTGGAAAGTTTGGAGTTTAGATAGTTATAGAGAGAATTCTTCTCCCTCATGTATCCTACTAAGAACAATTTCTTCTTAGGCATGACCAGTGTTCTGCTCCTCTAAGGAGTAGACTTTCTTTAATTCCATTAGAGTTGTTCACACTTTGTAATGGATCACTAGGTGTTAACACCTTGTTCACACACCATCACCTTTTTACTCCTGCTATCTTTTCTTTGAGTTGCCTGATTACATAAACCATAGTGGTTGGTAGACATGCAAATTCCCCTTGACCTCTTAATTTAAAAATAACATCTTGAGTAATGACTGGGTAGAACAACAGATCACAAAAACAATTAATAGTTATTTGAATCAATGTTAATGAGAAGACAGCATACCAAACTTTCAAGGGCACTGCTAACACCATCCAGAGGAAAAACTATATCCCTCAGAATACACAGAAACAAAATTGAAAAAGAGAAGCTTAATGAACTTAACATACAATTAAAATTCAGCAAATAAACTCTCAAGAAGCACACGCAAAAAGAAATCTTAAAAATTAGAGGAGAAATAGATAAATTGGAAACCACAAAAGACTATGGCATACATAAACAAGACTAAAAGATTATTTTTAGAAAATACGAACAAAAAGATAAGTCTTTAACCAGCCTCATTAAAAAGAGCAGGAGGGAGATAAAATTAACAAAATAGAAATGAGCAAGGTAGAATCACCACACAGATGAAGTAAAAAGAATTAACAGAATCTAACATACGGCACTGTCCTCCAGTAAAACTTGAAGATGTTAAAATAAATGGATTATCTACAAAAATATAAAATACCCAAATTAACAGAGCATGAAATTAAAGAGTACAATTTCAGAAAATGAAATTGAACCAATTGTACTACCAATGATGAACAGGTTGTAGTATATTGAGTATGATGACTTACATGTAAGAAATAACATAAAGGTATAAAAGGAAATGGGGCCAGTTGTAAAGTCAGTTAACCAGTAAACATTTATTAAGCACCTACCATGTGCAGGTAGTGTGAAAACCAAAAGGCATCCCCAATATCTAGAGTGAGGAATAACTAATAAAAAGGCTATGAAATTCATGTAATGTTAAAATATCTAAAAGATTCCCTGCATGTTGCCCTTCACAGGGGAGGATTAATAGAAAGATATGGAAAAGAATCCCATAAAATGAAGGGATGAGCTAGGATGTGCACTTTGGGAGAGAATACCTACACTGATGAGATTGATCATCGAACCATTAATGTAATGAAGTATCACACAAAATTAACTATGATAATAAAAATAACATTTACATGTTGTTGAGTTGTTTTTTGTCTTGTTCGACTCGCCATGACCTCATTTGGGAATTTTCTTGGCAGAGATACTAGAGTGGTTTGCCATTTTTTTCTCCAGCTCATTTTACAGATAAAGAACTGAAGCAAAAAGGCTTAAGTGACTTGTTCAAGGTCACAGCTATTAAGTGCCTGAGGTTGAATTTGAACTTGGCTCTTCCTGGGTCCAGGCCCAGCACTGTCCACCATGCCACCACCAGGCATTTTCCTAAGTGCTTTACAAATATTATCACATTTTATCCTCATATTGACTTTGAAAGGTAGGTGCTGTTTTTATCCCTAGGCAGCATGGGTGCACAGTGGGTAGAGCTCTGAACCTAGAGGCAGAAAGACTTAAGTTCAAATTCAGCCTCAGATACTATCCCTTGAGTTGCCCTTAGTTAGCTAGCTATGAAATGATGGAAATTAGATTGTATAGTCTGGATAGTCTGACTCTAAGTGTAGTATTCTTTCCACTACAATTCCTCTCTAGGTCCTTCATTTTGAATGTATCATTACAATCAAGTTATTAGAGAGAAATGAGATCCTCTCCCTCCTTGGGAACTTGGGAAATTTCTTTGATCATTTTTAGCCTCAGTTTCTTAATCAATAAAAGAGGAGTTGAGCTGGATGATCTCTGAGAACCCTTTCAGATCGGACATTCAATGATTCTATATTCTAAACACTTTATGTTTTCAGGATGGAAGTGAGAAGTAGTGAAAATATCAACAGATTTGGAATTGGTTTATTGGGGAAAAATACCATATTAAATGCTGCTTCTGCCACTTATTACCTTGTGACCTTGGGGAAGTCATCTAACATTTAAATTCATTCTAATGATCCCATAAACATTTAAAACCTGTGTTTTGTGTTGGTTGTAGCTAGTCTCTGAATAAAGTCTATGGTGTGACTAATAATTATAATCTAGTTTGGGGCACTGAAATGAAAAGGAGTAATTACTACACATGACTTTTAATACCAAATGATTTATGGTTGACCTATAGTAGATTATTAATTTGAAAGAGGGAGGAGTTTTAATGCAAATTAATTAAATTTTGAGTCCTTTTTGATTAGACTGATAGAAGAGTGGAAAATTCCAGGTTCTTATACTATTCGGCCAAACGTAGCTTTTGGATACAAGATCTGCATACCAATGAGGCCATGTGCAGATACACTGACCTCATGTTGGGACCCAGAGCCTTTTTCATTCTTCCAAAAGCACATGTGCTCCAGGGAAGTACATTTACATATGTTATACTATTTGACCAGGGAAGTTTTTTTGTCCATTTCATTTTGACTTGTTATGTGGCCTGAGAGGAAATAGAGGGAGGGATAGACTCATAGCCCCATGGACATTTAGGCCTAGAAGGATACTCTGACATTATCTCTTCTAAATTTTCATTTGACAAACATAGAAATGGAAGTCTAAAGGGAGGATTACCCTAGACACATAGCAAGTTGGTAGCAGAGCTGGGATTTGAAACCGAGTTTTCTGATTTCCCAGTTGGTCCTTCTTTCTCTGTGCCAGGTTCCTTCTTGAGGGAAGCAAAGATAGTAATTAAACAGGAAAGTGTCTCTGTCGTTTTCTGTGCTTAGCTGCTATCCTTTAATTATTTCATTATTATTTGTTTTCTAAGCATTACCTGTTATTCACCTAATTTATTTTTGGAATAATTAAGACAATCTAGTCTCTTGTAAGTACCATCTGTTTCCTTTATAACTTATATTACGATTTCTCATCTGTTTCTTGAGGTTTGGAGGTTATCTTGGTTAGAATTATTTTTACTTATTTCTCTCAAAAAAGCACTAATCTAGGGAATCTTTATAATCAGCTCAGCATCCCTTCAGGGAGGAAGAGAATGAAACAAACATTGTGTTCCACTTACCTGGCACATATTGGTACTGGCCAGAAGGAAGATGGGCAAGGAGCTAGTAGCAAGCCTGCAATGAAAATCTCCACAGCTGGGATGGAATTCAAAGGAAGAATCAGCCCTTGTTGCAACTTTTCCCTGTAGTGACTGATCTGAGGTTTTTGTCTGGAGAGTGCTAACCCATGAAAATCAGTGCTTTTGCTGTAGTCAATGGCCCAGTGCTTACAGAATCAGTTAAGCTGAAGAAATCTAATAGAAGGATCTGTAAAACTAGCTGTTAGACTGATTTCACACAGTAGCAAGGTGGAATTTCAGCTGCAGCAAAGCAGTTCATAGTCTTGAAATATAGAGAATAGACCCTCCAGGTCTTTGACTTTTTGGTTGGTGCAGACCTCTGAGGAGAATCCTGCTGGTTCAACAGAATGTCCCCATGAGGACTTCTGCTGTCTTCTCTGGACTAAAGTCTTTGTGAGATGTTCCTGTTTGTTTATTGTGATCACAGGACACATGGGGTCAGAACTTACAAGGAACCCACAGAGATCACCAAAAAGGTTGTGTTAATGAGTTACTAAATGTGAAACCTGGAAAAGATCTTAGCAATCACGCAGTCCAATTTTCTTAATTTTCAGATAGGGAAACTGAGAGCCAGGCAGTTCATAGATGTAGAATAGACCCCAGAAATCATCTAGTTCAAATGCCTCATTTTCCAGATGAGTAAATTGAGACTCAGTGGGGTTGAATGAGTTACCTAAGGTCATACCTGTAGTAAGTTTCAGAGGCAACATTTGAGTCTAGGTTCTTTGACTCCAAAGACAATGTCCTTTCCACTTTACTATGTTATTTCCTTTGCCTTATTCAAGGCTATTCATCTAGGTTGACCTTATCTACAATGTGCTCAATATGCAGAGGGAAAGTATAAAGAGAAGTTGCATTGGATTTTAGAAGACCTGGGTTTGAATCCTGCCTGCCACTTATTAGTTGGGTAAACTTATGTAAATCATTTAGCTTCTTGGGACTTCCTCAGTTACAAAATGGAATGAATGAATAAAAAAGTATTTACTGAATGTTTACTATGTACCAAGAATTATGATAAACAAACTTAAATGAGATAACTTCTCCTTTCAAAGAATTAGCTTTATAATTGGGGGAGAAAACACGCATAGAAGTTTCAGCTGTAGAATAAATGGAAAGATCTGATAATTCTTAGGGCTTAGCTGCTGGGTAGATGCAAAAGTCCATGGGTCCTTATGGATGGCAGTGTCTAGGTTCTGGAGGATGCTGGCAAGGACCAGTGGTCCTCCATCCTAAGAGAAGGATTATAGCTGGCAGCTACCTGATTAGCAAAGTGGTATCCATGTTTATGGGGGAGAGCAGGCCCATGACCATTCATAAGTGGGAAATGAGTCAGAGTACAGTGGATTCTTCCGACCTCCTATTGTGGGGATATGGATAAGGGGGTCAGCTGGATACTGGAAGAGAGAAAAGTGAAGGGGCAAATGAAAGGCAAGCAGGTGGGTAGCTAAGGGAGATAATAATAATAACAGCTACACTCTCTACCTTACAAGGCTGTTTGGGGAAGGGGGTCAAGTGAGATAAAATGAGATGTTCTAATAAAGTATTCTGTAAATATGAATTGTCTTTGTTATTGAGCTAAAAACGAAAAAACTCCACAGGACCTGGTGCTGACCCCCATGAGAGCGATAAAGAAACTGATGAGGTGACAGAAAACAATGAACAAGCCTTGAGTTTATTTAATGCTAATATTTATAGCTCCTTTCTTCCTAAAAACTTTCCCATAAATCACAAATCCAAAGACATGGGGCAGATTCCCCTCACAATGCCTTTGAGCATTATCAATCCCATTGCACAGCTGAGGGAAAATGGAGCAATTTTTCCCAAGGTTACCCATCCAATTAATGGCAAAGTTGGATCTAGCTTCCAGATTTCCGTGAATTCCAGGGCGGAGCCCCTTTTACTTTATTCTATTGTTGGCATTTTACCACAGCCTTACAATTAATCAATAAGATAGTCAGCAAGCATTTATTTTTGAAAATAAAATTTTATTGAGCTTTTACTTTACATCACCTATATTTTCCTCTATATATCTCTCGTTCTCAGAGAGTTATCCCTCATGACAAAGACTTTTTTTAAAGTAGAAAAAGAAGTAGAGAAAAATAGGCAAAACCTAATCAAAATGCTAAAAAGAATCCTGACAATATGTGCATTGTTCTACACCCATAGAAAACCTTCCAGCCTCAGCAGAGAAGCGGAGGTGTCTTCTCAAAAGTTTTCTTTATGGTCAAGCTTGTACTTTATAATTCTTCAACATTCATTTTTGATGATTTTTATGGTTGTTTCCCTTTTCATTTCTGTATATTGTCTTTTTTGACTCTGCTTGCTTTATTTCGCATTAGTTCATACAAGTCTTCCTATACTTCTCTGCATTCATCATGCTTGTTTCTGTCAGAACAGTACTGTTCCATAACATTCATGTACCACGATTTGTTTAGTCATTCCCCAGGCAATGAAATCGCAGCTCCACCAATAATGCATTGATATGTCTGTCTTGTTATTTTTGTCATATTTGCTGTTTTACTGGGTGTGCTGTACAACTTCAGGACCAAAAAGCTCTTACTGTGTACCAGGCACCATACTACATCTTGGAGGTACAAAGAAAGATAAAAGCACAGTCCCTCCTCTCAAGAAGCCCTCACTTTACTGGGGGGAGACAACATACAAGTACCTACATATAGGATATACGCTGTATAAATGAAAGGTAATGCATGGAGGAAGGCACTAGCAGTGTGCAAGAACCTGGATAGGTCTCCTGCAGAAGGCTAGATTTGAGTTGTCTTGAAGAAAGTCAGAGAAATGAAGAGGAAGAGGTGAGGAGGGAAAGCATTCCAGACATGGGAGACAACCAGGGCAAAGACTTTGGAGATGGAGTATTCTGAGGAACAGCCAATAGGCCCAGTGTAGCTGGATTGTAGAAGTCTTGGAGGGGAGTAAAGAAGACAGAAAAGGTAGAAAGGGCCAAGCTGAGAATGTTGTAAAACGCCAAAAATATTTGATCTCAGAGGTAACAAGAAGTCACTGTAATTTATTGGGAAGAAAGGTAACAAGCTAGATGAGCACATTAGGAAAATCATTTGAGCAGCTGAACAGTGGAAAGATTTATCCATTCCATGGTAACAAAGTGTTACCATTCAGTTTGGGCAGCTAGGTTGCACAACGGATAGAGTACGGGGCTTGGAGTCAGGGGAGACCTAAGTTCAAATCTGGCTTCAGACACTTACTAGGTATGTGGTGCTGGGCAACTCACTTAACCCTGTTTGCCTCAGTTTCCTCAACTGTAAAATAATCTGGAGAAGGAAATGGCAAATTACTCCAGTATCTCTGCCAGGAAAACTCCAGTTGGAGTCACAAAGATTTTTGGGGAACAGCTAGGTAACACAGTTGATAGAGCACTGGGCTTGGAATCAGGAAGACTCATCTTCATGAGTTCAAATATGGCCTCAGACACTTACTAGCTTGTTTGCCTTAGTTTCCTCATCTGTAAAATGAATTGGAGGAGGAAATGGCAAACCACTTCACCATTTTTGCAAGAAAACCTCAGATGGGGTCACCAAGAGCTGGATGTGACTAAGAAATGACTGGACAACATTAACAGCCATTCAGATCATGGCATTTGGATATATGAACCCCTTGGCAGCTGAATAAAGAAATCAACGAACATCTATCTGCAAAGTTGTCTATGAATGTAAGAAACTATTTGTCTTTTGTATAGATAAGATCTTGGTAACAAGAGGTCTGGTGTCTGAATTCTTGGTCTGAAACAGGGTCCTTGAGCTGAGGGTCTGGTATTAATTCTCTGGTCGTTAAAGTGAGGAGCCTGGTGCCTGGGGTACTGATCATTGGATTAATTCATAAAGATCAATTTCTGGTTAGGGACCTAGAGGGTGGGGTCTATTGTCCAAAGCTTAAGTCTAATATCAATCTAATTGTAATTTGATCTTAGGTCTAATAACATATCTATAACAAGTCTAAAATACAACCTAATTGAACAAACATCTGTTAAGCACTCATTATGTGGAAGATATTCTGTTTAAAGTTCTGAGGAGACAAAGACAGAATGAAAAAAAAGTCCTGTCCTCAAGATGCTCATACTTTACTAAGGAAATACAATATGCAAACAAATAAAGACACCTGATTATTTGAAGAGGGAGAGAGGTTACCACTAGGAGAGTTAAAAGAACTTTCCTGTAGGATGTAGGACCTGAGCTAGGCCATGAAGGAAGCCAAGAATTAGAAGTGGAGGTATATATAGAGTTAGTCACGGAGAACCAATAGCCTTTTTAGTATTGAGGAAGTGGGAGATCAGGGAATAACAAAGAAGACACCTCTGCTAGAATGGAACCCAGAGTAAGAAAATGAGAGCAATGAACAGTAAATCTTTAAAGACAAATTGGAGTGAGATTGTGGAGATATTTAAATGTTAATTTAAGGAACTCGTATTTTATCCTAGATGCAATAGAGAGTCATGAAAGTTTCTTGATCAAGGAAATGAAATGTTTAGATGTATTTTAGGAAGACTTTCTTGGCAGGTTTATGGATTATGATTTGGAGACTGAAAAGATTAGAAGCTGGTAGTCCAATTAATGAACTATTGCTCTAGATTGATGGCCATATGAATGGAGAGAAATGGGAAAATACATTGTAGACTTAGACATATCTAGAGGTAGACACTGATTGGATATGGGGTCCAAAGGAAAGGATAGAGTCAAATGATTGTGAGAGTTTGAACTCAAGTGACTAGAAGAATGGTGATGTCCACATCTGATATGAGGAAGTTTGGAGGAGGAAGCTTATACTGACTTCAAGTTTGGGAGATTGACACATGAGGAAAATCCATATTAGATGGCAAATTAATGAGATTTAACTATATACAATTTGCTGTGTAACTTTGGGCAACTTCCTGGGTCCTCATTTCTTCATCTGCTATTAGCTATTTCTCATTTCCTTCTTGCCCTACTGTTCCAGGATTTTTAGGATTTCAAGTCCCACTTCCTAAGGGTCCATGACCTCTAGAGACTTGAGATTGAGTGGACACCAGTTCTGCAATCATTGCAGAATGATGCCCCAGCCTTGATTATTTGACTAGATCTTCCAGCCACCAAGGGAAAAAAAAAAGCAAAAAACACCTCCACTTTATTCTTGGCAGTCAGAATAGAAAGGGAATGGCAATATTCTGAACAAAAATAGTCCTCAAAAGAAACAAAAATGGCTGTAGTCTCATATCTTGACATTGCATCATTTTTCACAATTCATTATTTCATCACTGCATACAAATTGAGCATGGTTACTGGGATGTATTGTCCTGTCAGTTGGCCAATTCTTTGGGACTCTGTTTCAGACTGATGCTTTGAGAAAAATCAGGTATTACTTAGTCTTCCCTTTAACCTCGCTTATTTCATCTTTCTAATATCAGTTTCCCTTACTCTTCTTTCTTTAGCTACCTGATATGACCCAAGCTGTGCTACATGAAATAAAATATCATCTGTGAATTCATTATCCTTATCAATAAAACTACCTACTTTAATAGATCACAGAAGAAGAATTAAGTGCATATTATATAAACTCTTTCAATTGAGCATAAGTGCTTCTGAAGTTTGCATTAGGAAAGTAATCCAAGAGCCCTCTGGGTCCCAGAAGAAGCTCATAAAATATTAAATTCACTTAAATTATTATTTCTTTCTTTCAAACATGATACATCAAATTTCTTTGAAAAAATGTCTCATCCCCGCCATTGAAACTATTAACCGATTTCATCTAGATTTGATGATTAGAGATTCCACATACCCTTATATTTGTGGAAGAAATGAAATTCTATGTACTTTGTACAGCTTTGGCTTATGGCTGATGAGAAAAAAACAACCCCCAAATAGTTTTTCAATTCACTCATTTGTTCATTCAAGAAGCATTTATTATTTGTCTACTATATGTCTACTAGTCTGCTCTAGACTCTGGGAATACAAAGACAAAATTAAAAGTCTTTGCCTTCAAGGAGTTTATATTCTCTTGGGAAGATTCAACATGTACTTAGATAAATAAATATGAAGTACATGGAGGAAAACATTAATACTTGAATGGTTCAGGAAAGAGCTCATGTAGGATGAGCCACCTGAGATTAATCTCCATAGAACAAGGGACTTGAAGAGCTAGAGGTGAGGAGATCATCTTTGTCATGGATGTTGGCCAATGCAAAAGGGAGATCTAATGTTGGAAAGCATTCAGTGCTTCCAAAGGTCCATGGTTTCCCTTGGGAGCTATCTCCATTGTTTCCAGTAGCACCTTCTCCATGTTGCTGCAGATGGTCTCAAAGAGCTTCTGTGGCCAACCTCATTTGGAGGCACTTATCTTGGTTTATTGGGGAAGGTTCTTGGAGCACAGATTCACTTTCCATCCTCAGACCTGTACCCTTCAGCTTCACTGAACTTGTCAGAGCTTATACTTTACTGAACTCACCTTCCAGAATCCAAGGTCACCCCTAACCAATGAAAAGACACCAGATAAAGACTTTAGTGGAGGAATGATGTTGTTAGCAATAAAAATAAGAACAAGTGGATTGAAGAAAGAGGGTTGGGAGGTTAGATAAACATTTCTAATTTTATCCACTTGAGAAAAATAGGCATGAGAAAACATTGACAATAGGGAGATCAAATGTCATTGTTTCACTTGAGGGAGCATATTCAATCTCCAATAAATCTAATTTCTTTCAAGGATTCAATGAGCCCAGGCTTCTTTTTTCCAGTTTGGAGACCGGGGAAGGGGGTGTCCCAAAGAATATAAGAATAACCTAGGATTAGATGATCTTCTTTGGAAGGACTGAGGGTGATAAAAGATGCATTAGATAACTTGAGGATAAATTGAAAGGCTACTCAAGAGAGCATGGCATAATGGAAGCCCTCTGGACTAAGAGTCAGAAGAGTTGATTTTGTGTCTTAACTCTCATTTATCAACTGCGTGACCTTGGACCAGTATTTTTAATCTCTGATCCACATAGAATCATATATCTAGAGTTGGGAGACAAAATCATATGCCATCTAGCCCTAGAATCATTGATATAAAGTTGGAAGAGACCCCAGAGGCCATCTTGTCTAAACCCACTATTTTAAAGATGAAGAAATTGAGATCAAGAGGTTGAACAATAGCTTAGACAATTACAACAGAAGGTAGATTGAGAAGTTGCTGAGTTTGGAGGTTAGAAGAGTACTTCCAATGTTATGAATAAAATGTAATGAAAATACAGGCAATAGGAAGACCAAATATCATGGTTTCAAATGACACATCATTTTGCAGGCTAGGATCAAATGAGATAACATATGTAAAGTTCTTTATAAATGTTAGCTATTATCAGGCCTTCCTTGGGAAGTGGAAATGTTCAGGGGGGTGAGAGAAACCAGACAATGTGACCACAAAGTACAATTGCAGGCCAGATTGTGTGACACAGGGTGGCCTGATATTCCCCCATAAGAAAACTTTTGTTTCAGGATCTATGTCTCAGTGGGGGACCTAGTTCTTCCTGTGAGGTTTGAGTTAGAGGGAAATATTTAGATTTTTAAAAGTTTTGACCACTTGATCAATCAAATGGTTTAGGTTCTGAAATATGGAGCCGCTATGACTTAGAGACAAAAGCACTGGATTTGAATTCTGCCCCTGAGATCATGGGCTCAATCAGCCCACAAGCATTTATTATGTACCTCCTAAGTGTGAGGTTAAGTCTGTTAAGCTCTGGAAGTATAAAGAAAGACAATTACCTGTTCTCTGCCCTTAAGAAGCTCATATTCCAGCGAGGGAAGCAACATGCAAACAACCACTTACATAAAAGATATGTATGGTTCAAATGGGAAGTAGTTACAGAATGAAGGCACTAGTGATAATGGGGGTGGGGAAGGGAGACTAGGAAAGGTCTCTTGCAGAAAGCAGGGTTTGAGCTAAGGCTTGAAGAACGTTTGACTGAGAATGAGGATGCCTGAGTCAGGTCAAATTCTGCCAATGACTGTCTATATGATCTTGCACACAGCATGTCATCTCTTTAAGTGAAATTTCCTCATCTGTAAAATGTAGAGGTTGAACTGATTGACCTCATGGGAAACAGGGTGGTATAGTGGAAAGAACCCAGACTCGGAAGTCAAAAGACCTGGATTTTAATCCTGTGGCTGGAAGAGATGTAAGAGGTCTCCGAGTCCAACTGTCTCATTTTACAGACGAAGAAACTGAAGTTCAGAGAGGTTAAGTGAGTGACTTTCTGAGGGTTATGAACAAGTCCTTAATTTCTTATAAAATGAGTATATGAAGTTTTTCTAATATTAAACCTATGATTCTACATTGAACATGTTTTGAAAGTCCTTTCCAGATATAACTTTTTGAGTTTTGTTTAAAATTTTCCAAGGGCCCTTCTAACATTCTACAAATCTCTACTAGGTTTTCTCATTTTTTAATGTAACTTTTCCCATATCTCTGGGAGCTAAGCCTGCCCCTCCTAGCCCCTTCTCTTTGGAAAGTTGATCCATTGACTTCCTATAGACTCCAAAACATGTCTGGATAATGGGTTAAACAACTATTTCCCTCTGGTATTGTAGTGCCTTTCTGTCAGTGATTACAAAAAATGTCTTTTCTGTGCAGTCTTTTTCTTCAATGCCCATCCTTCACCTCACTATGCCTGAGAGGGCTGACATTCTTCCATTCTGCTGGCATCAAAGAGAGAGCATGATGACTCAGGAAATTCAAGCTGATTCATTACACTTATCATGGCAGCTGCAAAATGAGGGGAGGGAGGTAATTTTCTTCCAAACACATAAATAAAAGAATTCTGAAGCTAGAGAAGGAGGCAGCCCTGTTTCTCCCTTCATCCTTTTTCTTCATGTGGACATGTTTGCTAGTAGTGAAACCCTTTTTTTGAAGCTGTTTTTAAAATAGACATTTCCAAATAGCATCAGGAGGCCCACAGGACTTCTCTTTGGTTAAATGAATCTATGTGAAAACTACAAGTGCTTGTCTCTGTTTCTATCTGTCTCTCCACCATCTGCATAGGGATGGTGTGATGCAGTGTTTAGAAAACTGGGTTTCAAATCAAGATGACCCAGATTAGCACAATGTCTGGCACATAGTAGGTATTTAATAAATGCACACTGGCTGCCTGGATTTAAGTATTGCTTCTGACTGTGTGACCTTGGGAATTATGTACTTCTTTCAGTGCTGAGGGCAACTGAGATTACCAGTTGCTTTGTATTGGTAAAGGGAATTATTTCATGTAAGGAGTTGCTATACCTGTGAAATCTCAGGTCCAGTATCTATCTCTATCTCTTTCTCTGTCTCTATCCCCTATCCATTCAGGCAATGTATCCTCAGGCACAGAAGAGAGAACATCTCTCTGGGGCCCTGTTTCCTTAGCTGTGAAAGAATGGGATTGAATGAATGAAAAGACAGTTATTAAATGCTGAGGATATAAATATGAAAGGTGAGTTGATAATACCTGACATCAAGGAACTACTCCTTACGTTCTAATTTTGTAAATGAAGTCACAGGGCAGTCATTTGCATGCCCCTTCCAGAAGCTATGGTGGTATTGATTTGATTACAACGATCAGACCAGAAGGTAAAAAGAGGAAGGGTAGAGGGAAATATGCATACAGTGTTCTGCAGATGGCAAGATGACCTTGGTGGATGATAGAATAGAACTTTAATGTGCAGCACAATCTAGTCTGTCATCTAGGCCAATTAGCTATAGTGGGCTATGCAAGTTTGTACTCACCTAATTTTTCACTAGTCAAGATGGCTGAGCCCCAGAATGGGAATTCCAAAGAAGATAAGGAGAAGGATCATGAATTATGGAAGTTCTACTATCTTTTAAGGCTGCAGATTGCTTTGTTTTAGAAAAGAAATTTCTTCACTCAGGAAGTTTGCTATACCAGTGAAATCACAGGTCCAGTCTCTGTCTCTGTCTTCATACCCTATCCACGCAATGTGATGCTGGCCTTCTGGCTGTTCCACAAATAAGATATTCTGTCCCAGTTCCGGGCATTTTCTCTGGTTATCCCCCATGCCTGGAATGATCTTCTTCCTCTGCGTTGACTACTGACTTCCCTGGCTTTCTGTAAGTCCTAACTAAAATCCCTGCTATAGGAAGGCTTCCTTAATCCCTCTTAATCCTAGCATTTTCCCTGTTTTAATTAATTATTCATCCTGTATATGACTCGCTTTGAATATATTTGTTGTCATGCTTTCTCTCCCATTAAATTGTAAACTCCTTGGGAGCAGGGACTGTCTTTTTCTTTTTTTTTTGTATCCCCAGCACTTACTGTACATGGTACATAGTAAGTCCTTAATAGATGTGTATTGATTGACTAACTTTCTGGACACAGGTGGGGAGAAGCAGAGCAACAGGGAAGCATTTGGCAAGATGGCCTGAGATGTCCAACTCTAATCTTCTCCTCCTTTCGCTTCCTCTATCCTCTATTTTCCCCTCCATCCCCTCCCCAGCCTTTCTATTTGAGCTCACACCTGGAAACAAAAGCTATTCTCTGGGGCCAATACCTTGTGTAGCTAATACCAGTAAAGCAACCTTGTTGCTTGACTTTAGAAGTTGCATATGAAGCAAAATCAATAGGGGAGAAGACAGCTATTCTATAGTCCAACAATCCAAGGCTCTTGCAGCATATGCTCCATTGTTATTCAACCATTACCTCATCTCCTTCGGATGCTCTCTAGTTCCAGAAAGGCACAAAGAGGGGGGCAAAGAGCAAGTCATTTAACTTCTCTCGGTCTTGGTTTCCTCATTTACAAAGTAAGGAGGCAAGGGAGTAGATTGAATGACCTCTGTGGTCCCTTACAACTCTACATCTAAGATCCTGTGTTTCTGTCTGCCACACATTTCTTGTGATGACTATTTAAATGGCATCGGGCAACTTCCTATGGTCAACAGACCTTTCAGATTCTTTGAGTTTTGAATTCATCATTTGTAAAATGAAGAGTGTTGAACTGGAGTACCCTGAACAGCCATTCTAGCTTTAAATATCTGTGGTATGCTTATTTTTGTATGAAATCTGATGTGCTAGATCACGGCCTCAGCCTTTGGACATACTGAAGGCAGAGGTCATATCAGAAATGTACAAAATATATGCAAATTTGGTGAAACACTGACCTCTAATGGAAAGGAGGTGTGCAGTGAGACTGGGTAATTGCATGATATGGAGGTGATGCAGTTGTATTGCCATCAGAGAGGATAGAATACACATCAATCAAAGCTACCAGCACAGTTAACAATGATAAGGATAAGATTGTCTATCCTTTCAATGCCTCTGTCCAGTTCTTATTCAAAAGAAGGAAGCAGTTCCATTTCTGGCATAGCGCTGATTTCACAGATGTACAACATTGTGTTTAGCACAATGGTTAGACCTCCCCTTTGATAGGTAACTTAATACTTCTTTTCTCCCATGCTTTCCTTCAGAGACTTCCAAATGCTGAGCAGGCTCTGGCAATGTGTGCAGCAATCTCATCATCTATGTGGACATCTCTGGAAAATGTACTGCCAAGGTGAGTCAACTCATCCACAGCATCCAGAATTTCCCCATTTGCTATAACTAATGATTCTACAGATAGATGGTGTGGTGTTGGCTGATGGAGAACTCGTTTCCTTAGTGTTCTTTGTCCAGCCAGAATTAGTATATTTGGTGGATAATTGATCCATATTCTGTTGCATTTCTCTCTCAGAGGCTACACTGAGTGCACAATCATCTGTGAATGAAAGTTCTAGAAGGCGAGTATAAAAGTGGGCTTGAAGCTTAACATAAAAAAATAAACAGACAATATCTTGGCAAATGGCCTTATCACTTCCTGGCAACTAAAGGGAGAAGAAATGGAAGCAGTGTTAGTTTTTATATTCTTGGGCTCAAAGATCACTGCAGACAGTAACTACAGCCATGAAATTAAAAACGCTGTGGCCAATCTGGACAGCATACTAAAAAGCAGAGACATCACCTTGCCAACAAAGGTTCGTATAGTCAAAGCTATGATTTTTCCAGCAGCAATGTCAAAGCTGTTGAAATGTGGTGCTAGAGAGAGTCCCTTGTACAGTAAAGAAGTCAGATCAGTCAGTACTTAAAGAATTTAATTCATGCTAATTGCTGAGAGGTCAAATAATGAAACTGAAGCTTAAATACTTAAATACATAATGAGAAGACAGGAAATCATTTAAGGGCAGGGTTCAAGCATCTTGGGGTATTATTATTATTAATAGTAATAATTATGATAATAGCTAGCTGTATGTAGTGATTTAAGGTATCAGGTCTATCATTCTACATATGTGTGTGTTTGTCCTTCATTGCTGAAGAAGACCGTGCCATCAGAGAAATAATGACATGACTTGCACTTGACTTCTGCTTTTAAGTGTGTGAGGGCTGTGCAGGTCACCAGCCTCACTTCTCCCCCAGAGCCATCTGAATCCAGTGACCAGATATTCATCAGGCTGACTGGAGATGACCTAGGATGAGGCAGTTGGGATTAAGTGACTTGCCCAAGGTCACACAGCTAATGAGTGTCAAGTGTCTGAATTGAGATTTGAACTCAGGTCCTCCTGACTCCTGCACTAGTGCTCTATCCACTGCACCACCTAACTGCCTCTATCATGCTACATAACTTGATAACACACTATGTCATGTGTCTGTCAAATAACACAGAATGTCATATGACACTGTATCAGTAAGCACCCCAACATACATGGGGGGACCTGCTATCACAGATTCTTAGATCTGCATTCATAAAAGGAAAGGCAACTTTTGAGAGGCTAACAATCACTTTAATCAAACACATGTATGAATCATATAGTCAAGCACATATATCATTCACCTAGTTCAGGGGAGTCAACACCCTGAACCCCAAAGTAATCAACAGACATGGCTTCCTCTGTCTGACCATAATCCAACAGACAGGTACAGCTGTCTGACCATAATTGCCAGAGATGGAAGCATGACATCTGGGTCCTCAAAGCCAGGAGGCTCTTTAGCGGCTTCCCAGAGTTCTCATCTGACACTCAAACCTTATTACAAAAACCAAGCCCCAATGTAAAACCTCACTCTCAGAGTATTTATACCTTTTTTAGAGCCAGAGGGCATCACAACCCTTGAGGAGCCAGGGCCTCATTAACAAAAGCTTGTTCTTGCAAATTCTTGCAAATCTTCTCTTATCAAACTCCCCTTAATGGGCAGATCCATTAATGGGTAGGGAAGATCTTTAATCACATTAACAATACAAATACATATACTGTGTCCAGTTAAAGAAGCTCTTGTTTCTGTACTTTGTTCCTTGTAAAGACTCTTGATTGATAAAGGCAAGATTCAAGGAGGCACTTGATTATACTAAAACAAAAACCAGCAAAAAATCCTATTTTGATTGCCATCACAGACACATTAGGCTATGTGGCGTATTTGTCATATGATAAGACTTATCTACCACATGACACATTGTATCTATCATATGATATGGCCTATTGGTTGCATGATATAATATGTTCTAGCTTTTATGGCACATGACATAACATACCTATCAGATGTCATCATGCATCTGTCACATGACAGTGTGAATCATCATATGACACTGCATTTCTGTCAAATGCCATGTCATTTCAATCCCATGATGTGGCATGTCTGTCACCTGGCATGGTATATCATCACATGAGGTGTTATATTATTCAGCATGTCCAAAAGCCTGTAAGTTAAATTAAGAACATTCCCTGATATGTTTATGAAGGAAAAAATAAGGAAAAAGGGAAATCTAAGTCAAAAGGCCAGACTACCTCCTTGCCCCAACACAGTACATCAGGAACTCATGAGTCACGAGAATTTTGTTTTACTGCCACAAGAAGGGCCATGTTGCTTAAGAATGTAGAAGGAAAAAATGGAACCTTAGCGGGGAAAGTCATGGTGGAACCTGAAGTGCCTGGGGAATTCTGCTACACAAAGGTGTGGGAAGGGTCAGAGGCTATGGATTTTTGGAAAGACCTTTATTGTTTTCCCTGATCCTGACATTCTTGACTTAACCATCCTGGTCCATGTCTCTCCCCATACTAATGAACTCCATGTCACACTTAAGATATTGTTGATACAAGTTATGAATGCTTACAAGATACTAGAACTTCTAATTCACTTTTAATGAGTAAACTAGACTTTAACTGTACCTCTAGTGGTCCTCTGCATGTTGTAGGGTCTCAGGAAAACCTCAGAGTGTTTCAAAATGGAAATCCTCATGTCCAAATCACCTGTAAATCTGTTGGGATGAGATTTCTTCTGTAAACTTAGGGCTATTATTTTCTATTCTCTCAATGAAGCTCTTTCCTTGCAACTCTCTTAGGACTCTCTCTCTGTCTCTCTCTCTGTCTCTCTCTCTCTGTCTCTCTGTCTCTGTCTCTCTCTCTGTCTCTGTCTCTCTCTCTCTCTGTCTCTCTTTGTTCCTTGTATTGGTTCAGAATACCCAAAAGACAGTAGTCAGGGGATTCCATCTGACATCCCTGAATCATAAGGTTTTATAGCAATGAATACCTTTGATATTACGTAGAGTATTTGTCTCATTTTAGGTAAAATCACTGAGAATTGGAGAGGTTAAGTGACTTGCAATAAAGAATCCAAAGTCAGGTTTTCTTACTCCAAAATCTAGTGGACTTTCTACTCCATCATGCTATCTCTACTTTTTTCTTGGTGGAGATTAGTGTGACTGTGTATGCACACACATATTTGGGACTTTTTTGTCTCTTATCCAAGAGCTCAGAGAAACTGGTTGGCCTGAAGAGAATAAATAGAAACACACTTTTTTTTCTTGATACAATCCCCTGTGTCTGCTGCAGTAAATCAAAAGAAACACTAGTTGCGCAAATTTAGAAACATCTCCGTCCCAAATGTTCAGATGGACTATTTGTGCCTGACCTGTAGTAGAACCTTCTAAGCTCATATTGGACTAATCAGTCACAGTTGGATACATTGTTACTTTGATCCCTCCATTGTGATGTCATTTTGGTCCTCTTTGAGTATGAAGGATGACAACAATTCAAGAGATCATAGTCTCAGTTGCCTTTGAGTTAGAAATTCTTTATCATTGCTACCTAATTTCTGATGGATTCCCATGTCCTCAAAATCTATTTCAAAGGTTTGAATAATACAGAAATCTGGGCAAAAAAGTCCACTTTGGTCCCCAAAAGGAATTGATGGTTATTATGCAAAGGAATTTGAACAAGAACAAATACTAGTTAAAGACAGCAAAGATGCACAAGAACACACAATTTAGAAATGGAAGGGACTTTGGAGGCCCTCTAATTTAATCCATTCTTGAGAGAATCCTTATTTAGCATTTACAAACCTCCAGAGTCTGATTACAATCTACTGGTACAGACTTATTTAATATTATTCCCCTTCACAAACTCTATATTCAGGTCAAACTAGCCTACTTTCTGTTTTTTAAATTTGGCTTTCAATTTCCTCCCTCTAGACCTTAGCATGGACGGCTTCTCCATTAGTTGGAATCCTTAGTTTCCCCCAAGACTCAGTTCAGATTGGACCTACTATGGAATTCTTTCCTAGTCCCCCCAAGCTAGTGCTCTTTCCCTCCTCAAATAATTTACTTATTTGTGCAATTGTTTTATTTCTTCAGAATTTAAGGTTCTTTAAAGCATAGAGTTTTTCCTTTTGTGTTTGCCCAGTGCCTATGATAGGTACAAAAAGGTACTTAATAAATGCTTTTTGATTTTTAAAAATCAACTAATAAAGTCCTTTCTGCTCTCCTGTACAAACGAATGAAATCTTTTATAACTCTATAGATGGAGAAGAGGATAGAAAGCTTTTGGGGAAAACTTGCAAGAAGGAAAAAGTATCACCTAGTCCTATCAGCATGTTCTCAGTGGCCTAATGAAGATTTTCTCTTTCTTTTTTCCTGCTATGCAAAGATATTAACATAGATAACTAATGCAACTTAGCAAATAGAGAACTCTACAGTCATGGAATCTCTGAACCTCATCAGAAAGCTGTTGAAATCCCTTGACTTGACTCCAGAGAGTCATCAGGATTCTGCTAGGACCGCTTAGGTTCCGGGATTCAGTAGCAGTACTGTTCTCTGCTTCTACCTGCACCTTCTGCAGCTGCCTCTCTTTTCGAAATGCAGCCCACAATTTGTCTCATGGTTGTTCAGGAATTCCCCAGCACTCTCTACATACCAAGTTACATCTCCCTTCCATTCCATCTCCATCTACTACTTTCTTCTTTCCCAAGGGACTTCCTTTCTGTGTGGTTTTTTTACTGTGGTACCACTGTACCACCACTCCTCCCCAAATTGGTACTGTCTGATGTAATTCTCCTCCCTTGTTTCTAGATATAAGACTCCTAGAGAGCCTAAACTTTCTCCAGTAATCCAAAGCTCCCTGACTTTGCTATTGTGGGACTGAAGTTGGTCTGGAATTTCTTGTTAAAACATGGCAATTCCTACCCATGTTACAATGACCTGATACTGATTAGTCAATTTCCCTAAGACTTCCAGAGATCTATAGATTTGTCTAGTGCAAAATCTTTGGTTCTGTTCCATTCTATTCAGTTCTCTTCTATTCATGTCTAACTTTTGCATGCATGAAAAACTTTTTAATAAGTATAATGCTGTATATATTTTGTAGAAAGATATATGCATATATGCATACACATGTGTATATGTAATATATAAATATATATGTATATATACACACAAATATACATAACTGAACTTATAAACTTCCATTTTCTATCACTTTCCATGTGTTAGATTTTGAATTTTTTTTAAAGACTAAAACACTTTGAAGATAAAAGAATATAAAGAGGTTGTGGCAGGGGGTGGTTTAAGGCCTGCAGCAACTTATCTTTTTCCTGAGGTACTTACCAAATATATCACTCTAAGAACTATTCAAACTAATGAACTAAGGATCCTGCTTGGTGTATAGATAGAGTGAAGCATTCAGTATGATTTGTGATGTATCCTAAAAATCAAGAACTAGGATCAAATGCTGGTTTGGTTAATTACAAATCATGATCCCAAAGAAGTCACCTCACTTTTCTGGGTCTCAGCTTCCTTATCTGTCAAATAAGGAAATTGGATTAGCTGATTTCTCAAGTCTTTTCTTCAGTACCTGGGGCATTCTGCTCCATTTCCTCTGTAGTATCCCTTGACCAATGGGTAGCAAATAGTCTGGATTTTAACATGACTAGGCCATTACACCAAAAGGCTACCATTCACTGCTTTGAAATAATGAGTCTAACTACTATTCCATAAGAAATGGTGAGCAGGCAGACTTCAGAAGAACCTGGAAAGATGTTCATGAACTGAAGTTGAGTGAAGTGAGCAGAACCAGGAGAACATTGTACACAGTAACAACAACATTGTATGATGATTGACTTTGTTAGACTTAGCTCTTCTGAGTAAGGCAATGATCTAAGACAATTCCAAAAGACTCACGATGGAAAATGCTATCCACATCCAAAGAAAGAGCTATGGAGTCTGTAAGCAGATTGAAGCATACTATTTTCTCTTTGGTTTTTCCCATTTGTTCTGGTTCTTCTTTCAGAATATGACTAATGTGGAAATATACTTAATGTTCTCATACATGTATAACTTACATCAGATGGCATGCCATCTTGAGGAGGAGGGAAATTTAGAACTCAAAATCTTATATAAGTGAATGTTGAAAACTAAAAACAAATATATGAAATAATAAAAATAAAATAAAATTAACAAAGAAATTATGAGTCTAAGTATTTCAGTGCAGTAGAAAGAGTAGTAGCTGGTATTTACATGGTGCTTTAAGGTTTTCAACACCTTTTCTGTATCTTTTCTAATTTGATCCTCATGACAATCCTGTGATTTAAGTACTTCAGGTATCATTATCTACATTAGATAGATGATGAAATAATTTTCAGAGGGGTTAAGTAATTAATCCATGATCACTTAGCCAGTAAATGTCAGAGATAGGATTTGAACTGTTAACCAGAAAACATCATAAGACCATGAGATATTTAGATCTGACACCAAGTCCATCCAGTAGACCATGTTACCTCTCACATGTGAAACTGAGGCTCAAGATAACTGGATTCTAGTCCTAGTTCTGCTACAGATTTGCTATGTAACCTTGGGCAAATCACTCCATGGAGAAATAAATCCTACCTTGAACTGAATCTTACCTTCCTCATCTGTAAACTGAGAAGGTCAGACTAGAATGTCTGATTCCTGTGGTTCCTTTTAGTTCTTTTTTAGATTTTATGACTATATAGATGGCATTGTCAACCCTCTCCTCAATTAATTCTCTGCTAGATTTTGGTGTTCAAGGAAAGAACAAGTAACTGGGAATTAGGAAGCCTAGATTCTAGCCCTGACTCTGCTGGAGGCATTGGGCAAATCTTTTCTCTTGTGTGGGCTTTTGCTTCCCCTTTTGTAAAATGACAGGACATGGATGCTGACGGACAGCTAGGTGATGCAATGGATACAGTGTTGGATCTGGAGCCAGGAAGACTCATCTTTCTGAGTTCAAATCTGGCCTCACTATCTGTGCTGTTGACCCTGGACAAAGCACTTAACCCTGTTTGCCTCAGTTTTCTCATCTATAAAATGAGTTGGAGAAGGAAATGGCAAACCACGCCAGTGTCTTTGCCAAGAAAACCCCATATGAGGTCATGAAGAATCAGACACAACCAAAATAACTGAACAACAATAAATGAATGATAATGGTCTCTAAGGTCCTTTCCAGCTCCATGAGAGATTGTTATGTGTAACAATCCCTATGTTAAATATCCTTACTCCTTCCTTTTCCTTGTGCCCAATTGTTGAATCATCTGTTTGAAAAAAAGGCCCAAGACGGATCATGGTCAGTGGGAGAAGAGAACATTTTCCAATTTCAGTGAAAAGTTTCATGGGAAAAAAAAAAAGACATTATTTTTGATATGAACATTAGTATGGCATTTCTAAACCCACACTAGTGCGTTTTCAAAATTGCTATTAATTTTTCCCAGCCCACTGCCACTGTAAGAGCTACCAGACTGTGATTATGCAGTAATTTACTTGCTATCTTTGCCTTCTCCATCAACAGTGTCATGTATAATTGAACCACATGCTTGGGGCTGGGGGGGAAAGCACTTTTGTACTCAGAGGTAAGTGAGCTATTGTCTCAAGAAATAGCCCAGGAACCAATTTGATGTCAATGGGCTTTATGACAAAGGCAGTCAGTATGCTTAATGCCTCCAAATTCATCTAGAGAGTGATGTAAAAGTCTGATGGGTTTCTTAGCATAGTGGAGAGAAATAAGTAGGCTTGGAGTCAGGAGGGATTTGGATTTCAGATTCTGCTTCTGAGACTTAATTGCTGTGTGATCCTGGGCAGATCAGGTAATCTCTCTGTGCCCAAGTTTTTTCAGCTATAAAACAGAGATAATAATGCTTGTACTACTGGGTGGTGCAGTGGATAGAGTGCCTGGCCTGGAGTCAGGAAGTTGTTCTTGTTGTTCAATAGTTTTAGCCATGTCCAACTCTTTGTGACCTCATTTGGGATTTTCTTGGTAGAGACACTGGAATGGTTTGCCATGAGCTGAGTTCAAATTTGGCCTCAGACATTTACTAGCTGGGTGACCCTGGGCAAGTGACTGTTTCCTTCAGTTTCCTCATCTGTAAAATTATCTGGAAAAGAAAATGGCAAAAACCCTCCAGGATCTCTGCCAAGAAAACCCCAAATGGGGTCACGGAGTCTGACACAACTGAAAAACAATGAAACAAGCTGAACTATCTATATCTGTGACAAATGGGCTTTGTAGACCTTAAGATATGAAAACAATGTGGTTCATTACTATTATTAGCCATAAGTTAGTAAAGTGTCAGATTGGATATTATGATAGAAAATTAGCATTATGTAAAATACATTCAGACACAACATCACTGGATTAGTTAAATTACATAGCTGAGAAAAATAAATCCATGACTTGGGGGCAGGAGTATAATTTACCAAATACACTAAGAGAATTTTTTTTTAGGCCTGGAGCTAAGATGAAAGTAGGAAGAGGGGGAGAAGATACAAATGAAGTCATCATTACCACAAATTTCTTTAGCATCTTTCCATTTTATAAATAGCCATTAGTGAAAATAGGCAAAACAAAGATTATTTTTATATGCAGGCTACTAAAGTACCCATTTGGTAACAATCATTCCAAGCTAAAGCCTGTGTGGCAATTTAGCTTGAACATACAAGGCGAAGCAAAGAATGTGCTGCATGTTACATTTAACTAGAGTCAATTCAGTAAATATTTATTAAGCACAGCTCTGTGCCAAGATACTTAGAGAAGTTCACAAAAAGAGGGAAATCACTAAAGATTACCTAGAGGAGGTTGTCCCTGAAGAAAGAGAAGGCTTTCAGTAAGAGGAGATGGAGGTTATAGAGTGGGGGCCAGAGTCACACAGTGTGTCTGCAGATGCAGAGAGACTAGGGAGTCTCAGGACCTGGTTTCGAATCTCACTTCTGATTCATACTGTCTGTGTGATCTTGTGCAAGTCCCTTCAGCTCCCTAGGCTTCAGTCTTCTCATTTGCGAAATGAGGGACTTGGGCTAGAGGTCCTCTGAGGTCCCTTCCAGATTCACATCTGTGATCCTATGGGAAAAGGCAGTACTCATGTGGGAAACAGTAAATAGATCGGTTTGACTAGAACACAGAGTACATGAAAGAGAACAGTGTGAGATAAACCTGAAATGTTAGATTAGAGCTAGACGATTAGGGATCTTTAAATGCCAGGTTCAGAAATTCAGTCTTTATTCCAAAGGCAATGGGGACCTTTAAATGACTGTGTATTGGCTATGTTTGAGCATGATCTTCTTTCTCAGCTTTCTGCAAAGTACAGAACTCCTTTCACTGCTTGTTGTTATGTAAGGCAATTTTGCTCATAATCTTTTACCATCTCCCTCTGTAATATTTTATAAATTTATATTCTAAACTAGTGTTACCCTTGGTTGCCACATTTTTTTAACCTGATAAGGAGATTGAATTTTTGCTGCTTACATGGTTTTTAGGCTCTTTGGGTCTCCTTGTTGTTGGCAATTTGACTTACATGGGTTAAATTTCCTTAGGAAATGGTAATAATCTGCATCTATGTTTTTTCTTTAATCTGTTTCTCATGGTGGGGTGGAGTGATAGTGGTATTTATAGTTCATTAAATTAGGGCAACCTGGGATTATGTCATTTTAATTTTTCTAGTTTGATATTGAATTTTGGTCTTTACTTCAATAAGGTAGTGGTTGAATTGTGCAGGTGCTTTGAGAATGACTCCCATATTGGAAACTAATTATTTCTTGTTTATTAAACAGAATCAATTCATTTTTATTTGATATTTATTTACCATATCTGTTGTTACATCCTAACTCTTTTTTGGGGGGGGAGCAGTAAATTGGGTTAAATGACTTGCCCAAGGTCACACAGCTAGTAAATGTCAGGTACCTGAGGTCAGATTTGAGCTCACATCCTCCTGACTCCAGGGCCAGTGCTCCATCTACTGTGCCATCTAGCTGTCCCCTAATTAACTTCTTAAAGACAGTATTCATGATATATAATCATGAGACTTCTGCATAATGTACAAACCTTTGATGATTCTCATTTTTTTACCCCCAAACCATCTTTTCAACTATTTTTCCCCATCTTTCACTACTCCAGCCTTTTATTGAGGGCACTGAGCACTAAAAAATGTTGATTCATTGTAATACTGAGGTTCTTATAAAGTTCTTCATAGAGTGTCTCTCCTTCTTCATCCTCTGCAATTTATCTTGGCAATAAGCCACAAGTATTTTCATGGTATTCTTCCAAAAGCTCTCTGTGAACATGGAAATTCAAGATGACCAAATGGTCTGTGAAATGGTATTTCTTGTTACTCCTGGATCAAACAATCATTGAGCATTACGTAGGACCTTCTATATGCCAGGCAGTATGCTATGAACTGATTATACAAATATAAAAAAAGAATCTCTATTCTCAAGGAGCTTACATTCCAACAAAAGATATAAATCAACATATGCAGAACAAAGAGAATAAATGTAGAGTACCTAAATACAGAGCAGTTTGTAATACTTGAGCTATATTAACTTTATTATATATTTTGAAAGGAACAGCAATTTGTACATAATTGGTTATAGAAATACTTGTTTTATTTCATAAATTAAAAATAAAATAAATTTTAAAAAAAAAGAAAGAAGAGAAGGATACTATGAGATGGAGGTGAGGAGAAAGTGCATTCCAAGTACAGGCGATGGCCAGTGCAAAGGTATGGGGACAGGAGATGGAGTGTTATATGTAAAAAACAGGGAGAATATCAACTGAAATACCTTACAGAGTATGAGATGGGGTATAATGTCCAGGGAAGCTCAGAAGATAGGTGGGGTCAAGTTGTAAAAGGCTTTAAAAGCCAACCAGAAGAGCATCTATTTGATCCTAGAGATAACAGAGAGCCAATATCAGCACTTAAGGGAAATTACCTTTCTAGTAATGGGGAGGAGGGAGTGAGATGTGGACAGATTTCAATAAGGGAGACCAATTAAGAGGCCAGTGCAATAATCCAGGCTAGAGGAAGTGAACTAAGGTGGTAGCTGCATAAGTAGAGAGAAGAGTTGTTAGAGATGGGGAGCGAGAAAAAACAAAAATCTGGCAACTGATTAGATAACACTGAGTCATGCACCTGAGAGATTTCTGAGAGATGAGATTGAAAATTGCCTGCTTGTTCACATCCCTTGACCATTTATCAGTTGAGGAACGGCTTTTATTTTCATAAATTTGCTTCAGTTCCCTATATATTTGAGAAACAAGACAAGGTCCATCTTTTTTTTAAAATGATATTCAAGTGATGCTATTTAGGTAGGTGCAAGACATGAACTACCACAGTCACTGAAGAATTAAAATTGAAGGTAGCCCAAAGTACAATGGAGAGGTACAAACAGTACCAAAGTGAAGATAGATTGTAGCACCAATGAAGAACTTCACAAGTAAAGGTGTGGGCAGAATGTCATCAGAGAAATGCATGGTGGGAAAAGAAAGTGAGTCACCAAGTACTAGGGGAGTCCTCGACTTGTTGCTGTAGGATGAATGTCAAGATGGCTAGAGGAAGGATCTAAGTGTATGGGTTGACCTTTCGATGGAGGCTGTATAGGAGAGCATGGACAAGACCTGCGTACAATCAGGGGTATGTTGTCAATCTTCATTGTTGGAAGGACTGCTCGCCTTGAGAAGATGACAGCTCCATTGAAATATAGAGGTATTGAAATGGGAGCAATTAAAAATTTTTGAGCTGATGAGTGACATGGTCAGAATGATAGATTAAGAAGGTTACTCTGGCAATTGCTTAAGTGACTGACTATTAAGAGGTAGTCTCTGAGAGGCAGGGAGACCAATAACTAGACTATTGCAGATGTCCAGGTGGGAGGGTGGTAACAGTGGGAATGGAAAGAGAGTATCTGGGGAGTCACTTGGTCAGATGACAACTTTCCTGAGAATCCACCGGATATGCTTAATGAGAAGGGAGGAAAGTATGGTGAGAAAGCTAAAAAGTGAGTGGGAGGAATCCTTTTTTTCTTTCTGGCATCTGCTTTAAGATGTCCTCCAGATGTGGCACTCAGGATAAAAGTTTCCAGATTTCAGAAAACTCTGTCTCTCAGCCAGCTCTGTGAAGAAGCTAGGTGGTGCCATAGTTCTCTGAGAACTGGGTCTGGAGTTAGGAAGACCTAAACTGAAATCCTGACTTGGATACTTACTACCTGTGTGACTCGGTTTGTCCCAATTTCCTCAACTGTAAAAGGGGGATAATAAGAGTACTTCTCAGGATTATGAATATCAAATAAGATGATATTCGTAAATCTCTTAGCATAACACCTGGCATACGTTTGATGTTCAGTCATTTTTCATTCTTGTTTGACTCTCTGTGACCCCATCTGGGGTTTTCTTGGCAAAGATATTGGAGTCATTTTCCATTTTCTTCTCCAGCTCATTTTACAGATGAGGAAACTGAGGCAAACATAAGTAAGTGATTTGCCCAGGGTTACTCAGTTAGCACATGTTTAAGGTCAGAGTTGAACTCAGGAAGATGAATCTTCTTGACTTCAGGCCCAGCACTCTATCCATCTAGCTGCCCCTGCAATATCACAGATATTATGGAAATGCTATTATTACTATTGCCATTATTATTATCCGCTAATTCTTCTCTTCATCCTGAAGCCCTAAATCAATGTCACCTTTATCAGTCCCCTCAGAAGTGAAATGGCTATTGGTTAAGACAAGGTATTCAGTAAATGTTGGTTGGAAGTAATACAGAGGTCATAGATTTGTAGAATTTAGGGCTAAAGAGACTTTGGAGATCATTTAGTCTGATCCCTTCATTTTACAGGTATAGAAACTGAGGACCAATAATGTTAAACTATATTGAATTATTTGTTGTATTCAACATAAAAGCCATCTACAATTTTGTAACTCCTGTCTAGAGGATGCAAGTGTTTTTTGTTTATTGTTGTTTATTTTACTTGTATATTTTCTTTTAAATCTACATTCCTGAAGACTGTTTTCCTTTTCCCTAACTAAATCTTTAATCCTATTTTGGAAAGAGTACAGAAAACAGTCTTAAGGACAGTTTGACATTGACTCCTTGGTACATCATATGAAATATGGACCTTATCTTTAACCTGGTAAGCGGTTCCCAGCCTTTCAAAGTATGAGGACATCTTTTTAATGTTTAAAAAAAACCTAATTTGATAGATTTTCACATGATAGGACCTGTATTGCTATCTCTGACTTACAAAATGCACGATGTTAAAAAGTTATTGTGGATCCAGCAATGGATTTTTTAAAAAATTAATCACAATAGCTCATACACACATTAGAAAAATAGTAATACATTTAGACACAAGGTTTATTATTTATCCAGCTTCCAGAAGTTTTGTTTACTCATTGATTATATTCAGTCATGCTGTGTATTTTGGTGGAGCTAAATAAAGACAAGATGACCATGCTTCGTGAGCATATGGGTTCTTGGTCCCCCTCCAAACAATTCTTAGGATATCCATGAGTCCTGAGCCCAAAACAAGTGAGTTTTTAATCAGCTTTTCATAATTTTATAGAGAAGGAAACTGAGACCCAGAGAAGTTAAGTGAAATAGAATAGGGGAGAAATAATTTGGGGTCAAATGATACATAAAAGGAATTTCACTCAACTATTGTATCAGACCACTGTGTGTTGAGTTTAAAAGTGCTATTTGGCAGCTAGGTGGCATGACGGATAGAATGTTGGGCCTAGAGTCAGGCCAACTCATCTTCCTGAGTTCAAATCCTGAGACACTTACTAGCTATGTGACCCTGGGCAAGTCCCTTAACCCTGGTTGCCTCGGTTTCCCCATCTGTAAAATGAACTGGAGAAGGAAATGGCAAACCACTCTAGTATCTTTGCCAAGAAAACCCCAGATAGGGGCACAAAGAGTCAAACATGACTGAAAACACTAAACAACAACAACCAGCAGTGGGATAGTACTACTATCCCAATCCAGTAAATTTTTTACCAAGAAGAAACTGGAGACATGAATAAAGTAGAAAATTATTTAATTAGGACAGAATACCAAAGTAAATAACAAGAAAATGATAATAATAATAATAACATAATAGAACATCAAGGTTTGAAAAGATCTTTATGTGTATCAATTCATTTGATCAAGTCACTAAAGATTTCCAGCTATTGATACACAAAGGGATTGGAGAAAACAACAGATCCCCAGAGGTAGAGCTCTGCCTCACACCCCAACAAGAGACTCCTCCTGTGTAAAGAAGTCATTTCCACCTTCCCCAGTTGCTTGGATTGGTTCAAACATTGTTACCTCTCTGCTCTGAGGCATCCACTCAGGACTTACTGCAGTCAGACTCTTTCACTGCATTGCTGGGTGACCATAGCTCTCACTTGTTGGAACTCTCCATTTATTTGTTTATTTGCTGAATGGAGACTCCATTACCTACTGATTCTCTGCTTTTCTGCCAGTCTTCTTCACTGCCATTTGTTGCTGCTGCTTTGGTGAAATGATATCTTTCTCTAAGACTTTGATCCACTTGGGTCACATGCCCTGGACTGGTCAACACATATTTAGCACTGACCAACCTTTCATGGCCCATAACCTCTACCCTGCTAGAACATTCAAAGTTGCTCAAACAGCTATGGGCCTTTGCTGACTTGCTTTTGCCTATGGAAATCTCCAACCTTTACTCTTAGTTATTAGGACAGCTGATGACTATTTACTTCTCCGCTTCAGAGTAGAAGCAGCTCATGCCATGGGTCAGTTAGCTCCTCCATTAAATCTGTCTGAAGCTGTAGATGTAAAACCACCTCTTTACCCTTTGTCTTTTCAATTCCTATTATGTTCCAGTCTGGCACCAAATTGGCCATGCAAATGGACCTGAAGCTCAGGAAAGACTTTACAAAGAATGGGTAATGTTGATAAAGATAGGGGTGGCTTACCTGGTGCCGCCATTAGTCCTCCTACCCTTGCAAAGACTTCTGCTGCTCTCACAAATTGAAGGCAGTTGGAGATGTTTGAACTTCCCCACCCCTGTGCATAGACAATGCCATGAATCTTGTGCTCTTTGAGAATTCCACCTCAGATTGACTTACAATTACTTCATTCCAATTAGTTTTCTTAAAGCAAGGGTATTGATTTTGCCAAAGGAAACTCAACATTTGATTTGACTTGATCCAACTTGATGTGAATCTATAGGCATTTGCTTTTTAAGATTAACTCATAAGAACCAGTTCAGGCTGGTTTTGAATCTTGATGACCAATAGCAGTGAAAAATCTAGTTAGAGCTGGCTTGGGGAACATAAACACTAGGATTTAGATCAAGAATAGACTTTGCGATCCATCTAGTCCAGGGGTTCTTAACACGGAGCCCATGAATTTAATTAAAAAACAAAACAAGTATGTTGATACTACATTTCATTGTCATTGGTTTCCTTTGTAATCCTGTGCATTTTATTTCATGCATGAAAAAACATTATTCCAAAAGGAGTCCACTGGCCAAAGGGGTCCATGATATAGAAAAAAATGGTTAAGAAACCCAAATAGTCCAATCCATTCATTTTGCAAAGGAGGAAATTGAATGAGAGACTGAAAGTTCTCCAGGGTTTACAGAGAGCAAGGGGTAGAACAGGGGTTCAAACTGCAGTGCTCTTTCCTGGTGTCTGGTCTTTATTTTATACAAAAAATTTCAATTCAATCTTTGTAATCTGTAAGACAAAATGGTGATAAGCAAACTCTCTCCTGCTGCCTACCTTTGTCATAGAGAATTCTAGGCATCTCAGAACATAAACATATATGGAAATTTTCCTTCCTTTTCCATCTCCTCCCCTCCCTTCTCCTCTCTTCCTTTCTTCTTCTCCTCTTCCTTTTCTTTTCTAATTCCTAAAATCAGAGATTTTTTTAAATGCTCCACTTTAACCTGATTCAGTTGGGAAGTGATGAGCTATAGCCCCAATTCACTGCTCCCAGATTAGACATTGCTTTCCATACATAAGAGATGGAACAATGAATTATTTAAGGTCAAAAGGACCACTTCTTTGTCCCAAGGTGGATACTGGTGATGTTAACTCCTATAAGAAATTAAGATTTCTGAAAGGTATATCCTTTCTCTTTGCTCTGGGCAAATTCAGAGACCAAGTTCTGTGGCTTTGTGCCCACAGAATCGGATTAATGAGTGGGAGAATGATAACTACTTAGGTCTGATGGATGTGATGATGTGTCTGAGCTGCTTTTACAGTTGTACAAAAAATAATAACCTACTTTTGCACTGTACAATATTTTTCACTTTTCCAAGTCTTTTCTCACCTATGATCTCATTTGGTTCTCCCTATAATCCAAGGAAATGGGTAACCAAGGATTATCTCCATTTAGCAGATGAGGAAGCTGAGTCAAAGGGAGAGGGAATGACTTGCCTCAGGTCACAGGGCTAAGGTGAATAAAGTGAGAAAGCTAAGCCTAGCCTCACTGATTCTGTACTATTTATGCTAAATCACATTTCATCAGCTATACTGTCAGTCTTGGTCAGAAGTTATATATTTCTGCACAAATGGAAAAAAGTAGAGTTTAAAAACATACTGAGTGCTAAGGTTCATTTTCCAGTTGCTTGGTTGATGGATTTATCTCATCTTTACGCACAAAACTCTGCATTCACCAGCTTTGATAGAATCATATTCCACGGATTTGTGGTCTAGAGAGTTGAGACCCTATTATACTTGCTTATGCTCCACCTATCATGTGAGCTAGCCCAATTATGCAAAAAACCTACTGGTGAGAGATTCAATATATGGGCAAACCCAATTATGCCTTCCCTTGAGTAGAGAAAACTTGATAAAATGAAAGTCGGGAGTTCCAGGTTTTTCTACTGACTAGCTGTATAACCCTGGCTAAGTCTGGGACTCCAGTCTTCATGGATAAGGACTAGATGGGCTACAAGCTCCTTTCCAACTCTGAATTTATCATACAGAAGTCTCATGATCTTGGGGAAGTTTCTTACACTCTCTGAGTCTTCAATTTATCATGTTTTAAAATTAGATGGCTGGGCCAGAAAATATTTAATGGCTCTTCCAATCTTCAGATATTTTATGATTTTTCTGGGATAAAACCTGAGTAAAAAACCTCTCTAGTGTGTGGAAGATGGTGATCTGCTGTAGGTTTTGATGGGCCCTCTGTTTTGGAGAAAATCTAGACAGAAGCAAGACTAATCATGGAGAAAGAGAGAGACAGGTGGATATTGTAAAGTTGTCATCTTGTCTATCTGATGTCCCTATTTAATGAGATTAGAGCTGTGGAATTCTGGGGAAGGGATGGAGTTAGTACTTGAGATGGGGGTGGTGGTGAGAAGAAATGATTTGTTCCTTTTCCTGGAGAGACAATTTTCAAACTCTGTTTGCTTTATTGCTACCTGTATCTGCTACTTTTGGTTTGAGAAGTGATAGAGAAAAGAGAGAAGGGAAATGAAGGAAATAGGAGGATGTTGGAGAGCCTTCTGGAGTATTTTGCTCTGCTAGGATATGGGGAAATGGAACTGATGGTAGCAAATAATAATGGTGAATAAGGTAGGATGACTGGAGGTTTTTCCAAGGGCTAATAACTTTAAATGGCTGGGAAACTTTTAGATTTGTTACACATACATTTTAAAAGTATTTGCATGCTAGAAGTTTAGAAACAACTAAGTTTAGCACCTAGATGGAAAGAAATAAAAAGGGAAGGAACCCAGTGGTATGCTTCCCTCCTCCCCAGGTAGCTGAACTCTAGGCAACCTCCTTCTGAGATTAATCTCACCCTGCTCTTCCCTGAGAGATGACCATGCTCCCCACAAGGTTCTTGGAGGTATTCTAAGATACTATTTCATGGATCTATTGTCATTGTCTCTGCCCTGTCCTTCATAGGACTACTGTCCCAGGGTTTGTCTGTCTTTCTGTCTTGTGTGAGGGACAGGTGACCAGGATTTCTCTCCACAGAGAATGGTGTCCTGCAGTCCCCTAATCAGAGCTCTATTCCTTTCTGTCCCATGTGCATCTGTTAAGTCTTGGGTCTTCCCTCTAAGTCAAATGCTTTTTATATTAATTACTTCTAGCATTATTTTCATATCATAAGTTACAAACTTGATTTGAGGGTGCATTTTATGCTTTTGCTCCAGTTTCTAATTATGGCTCTTCCAAATGGATAAATGGAAACACTGGCTGGGAAGTTGTGCAGAGGGTTTGAAGCTGATGCTTTCAAGATCCTCTGTTACATCCTTTGCTTTCTTACAGCCAATGGATCTTCTTTCTAACTCAGAAAGTGTTGACATTAGCAAGAGCTGCTTTGGCATTTGTCAGTACTAGTTTACAAATGTGGAGTTGTGAAGCTATGGCCTGCAAGATGCCAAGAAGAGAATATTTAGATGATTTTCCAATTCTATGATTATGCTTGGACAAAACTTTTGTGAAGGACCCTCTAGTATCTAGGTAAGATTCAGGTTCAGTGAGGAAGGAGAAATGGACTCACATGGGAAAGAAAATGAACCTCTGTTTTGGTTGCAATGGACCTAAGGAAATCTAGGATAGTTGATTTGTTGGAGAATGAGATGAAAGTAATGGCTTTGTGTGTCTAGTCAATAAGAGTGACCCTAATTGAGGGAATTTCAGAAAAGAAGAGGGCATCTCCCTTTATTAGCAACAGTGGACATTGTAAAACCCCTCAAGTTACATGGCATAGTCAGCTACCTAATTAGCCCATACCTGTGGCCACCCTTGACTTTCCTATGCTTTAACACAGTTTTTTTTTTTCACTATGGAATAACCCCACATGTAGTAGAAGGAACGCCAGAGTAGGAATTAAAAAACCAGGGTTCAAGTCTCAGCTTTCTACAGACTAGTTTGTGACCTTGTCCAAGTCCCTTCACCCGTCTAGGCTTCCCTTCCTTAATTTAGAAAAGTAGGGGTTTGCTTAGATGATACTCCAAATCCTTTTCATCAGTGGGGAAATTGATATTATGCTGTATTATTTAATAATCAGTTCTACTCTGTAATTGACCCTGTTCCCCATTTTATCAAGTCTCATTTCTGAGTTGAACTCAAAGGTGAAGAGATTGGTGGTATAGCTCAAGTAACCAGCCCCTGACATGTCTGAATTGTTGTCCCTAAGCCTCTAATCAGTTTAACCTGGTATTTGCCTGTAAACAAAGACCAATTTAGACTGAACCCCTCTCCAAAAAATAATTCTTCAGCCCTTGTCTCTCTTTGTGCAATTAGAGGTAATTTGATCTCCCTCAAGGAGAGCTAACTGGGTGGTCCTGATTTAGGTGGTTCTGATTCTAATTGCAAGATTTATGAGGCAATTGAAATCCCTAAAACAATTAACATTCCTTAATTGTCAGAGAGGGGCATGACCACCCACACCTAAAGGCCAATTCATCTTTCTCACCTGTAGCCAATTGTGACATCCCCCAACCCCCCAGTACACCTGATTCCCTGGGTCATAATAAAGAAGGTTTTCCCCATTCCTTCTTGGTTACTGACCTGACTGAGGAGGTCAGTCTGATCCACTTATTAGCAGCCATATGCATTACTGTTAATAAACTGTTATCTTGTTTGGAGAAAACTGCCTCTGTTGCCTTTGTTGCATTTTACTCTCCACAGCAATAACATTCTATAATTCTTATTCCTTATATCTCATCTCTTCCACTCCTCTTCTCTCCTTTTACTCCTTCCTGCCCCATAGCATCTACTAGAATAGCCCAAGAAATGTTAGTTGACTGACTGACAAAATAAATGAAACATTTCTGCTTCTCCAAGAATTTTCAGCTGGGGAACCTTTCTGAATATAGAACTCCAGTTTCCAGAGAGCTTTTGTGGTGGTTCTGCTGATCTGTCATTGTTGGGAAGGAGAGAGAGAGAGAGAGAGAGAGAACTCTAATGTTCTTGGTTCCTGCTGATTAATTTTCTATAAACTTGAAAATTCAAATACTGAAATGTACCTGTGATCTCATCAATGTATTCCTCTGAAAATGCAGATTGCAATTTTTTTATGCCTTCTCATTCTAGGTAACTGTTATATTTTCCTGAGTTCACTGCAAGAGGTCCATCAAACATGGTGATGGTGGTGGTAGAGAAACTTCTTTGCTATCTTTTGATATCAAGAGAAAGTCAATGGAACATTCACTTTCTACTAGTTATCCCTCATTCTTATCATGTAACTCGGCCACCAATTTTTGCTTATTTTTTTGATGACATTCTTTATTTCAATTCTTCATAATTCCTTGACTGTAATGTGTTGTAACTTGCTTACATATACCATCCCTCCTCTGACCTCTGGTTGACAGTAATTTAAAAGTCTTCAGAGACAGAAATATTTTGTAATTCACAGCCGTAACAATAACACCTAGACAATACAAAGTATTGAAGATATGGGACTTTGTTTCATGGAGAAAATTAACATCATTTAGAGAACTTCACAATTTTCCAAAGGCAATCTCGACTTTATTTTCTACTTAATTCTGGTTCTAACTCTTTCACCATTTACGTTGTTTGCCAAAGAGCTTGATGTCTTATCCATTGTTACAGTCTGAATGACAGCATTCTTCATCTACTTTGTTTTTTCCTGTGTGGAATTTTGTTTTAACATGTGAACCAAGGCAGGAAAATAATAACCAAACTCCAGAGTGAAATCAGGAAAGCCTTGATTCTCTAAGGCAGAGGAGAGTGACTATCTTTCTGACCATATATTTTTAGAGTTAAGGAATCAACTAGGGAACCCACTGGGTACTACTGTTCACAGTGGGATATTAAGAAAGGAATTGGAAGCTGTCACTTGACACTTCTTACAGTACTTTCTGTCAAATCACGACCACAAAAGGATGGAAAATTGGCCATTTTATGGTCTCTATTTTCCTTCTTTTAAATATAATTCAATACATCATGGACCTAAATGACATTTTAAGAGTTTAAAGTCTGTAATGGCTGTCAGAGTATCAATCATTTTAAACCTAGGCCACTATAACCAACAACGATTCAGAGTAAACACACAGCTCAAACCATGGAAAATGCTTCTTTCCCCTCTCCGGTTTGGATTAATCATTTAAATTGAGTCAAACCACTGTAACAAAAGGCAGCCTGTAGAAAGCTGATGACACCCAAGGCCCAAGAACCACAGGGGATTAGAAATAGATTTGGAATGCAAATTGAAAGCCCTTCTCTGCTACTTCCTAATCATGTGACTTAGGTCAAGTCACTTGATTTTTCTGAGCGTCAATCCCCTTATCTGTAAAATGGGGATAACAGTACTTACATTATCTATTGTCCAGGGTTATTGTGAAGATCAAATGAAATGATATATATGAAATTGCTTAGCAAATACAAAATATTATTAGGCAAATACCACTGTTGACTTAAGGCAATTAGCATTTCAGGAAATGCCAAATTCTTATTTGTTTCTATAAATTTTAAACAGCTAAAAATTATGTTAAAATTTGCAAAGAATCCAAGATGATACCACTAATTCTGTTTATCTTTAGGAAGATTACTTTGAAAGGAAGAACACAGCAATCAATCCTTTTATGTCTGTCTGGAAAAAAACCACAATATTTCTTTCAGTAGAGATAACTACTTTACATTGGAAATGTCAACCATCTTTCTACAAGGGCATAACATATTACTGTCGCCTGCTGACATAAGTGAGAAGAAAATTTCAGTGCTGTAGAATCAGGGAGCTGGGAAAAAAATTAGGAATCATCATCAGATCCTCTCATTTTTCAAAAAGGAAAACTGAGGTCCAGAGAAATTTAAATTATTTATCTAAGGTCCCACAACTAGTATGTAGTCAACATAGGACTCTATCTGCTACACCAAACTTGTCTTCTCAGATGTGCCAATTTCAAAAAGAGAAGAGAGTGGAAACTGTAAACTAGAGGCTAGGGAACCTGATTTCAGTTCCTGGCAAAATTTATTATATATATGTATAAAAATTATATTATTATTTATATTATTATATATAATAGTATTAAATAATGTTGTTATCTAATAATATTATGTAACAAAAGTAAATAATTAAAGAGATGGTCAGTGAACTTGTAGATAAAGGAAGTAATGATCACAAACAGCTAGCATGACTTCATTAAGAGCAGATCACTTGAGATAAAACCTTATTTTATTCTTTGACAGAGTTACTAGACTGGTAAAGCAGGGAAATACTGTAGATATAGTTTCCTTAGGTTTTTAGCAAAACAGTTGATGAAGACTTTCGTGCTATTCTTTGGAAACAATAGAGGGATGTATGCAAGCCGATAGTACAACTTGATGGATTTAAAACTGGTTGAATCCAAAGTGCAGTTAAATCATGGCTCAGTATGATGTTATGTTAACTTTGAGGGAGATTTCTAGTGGAGGGCCCTGGGAATCTCTGGTTGATATTGTGTAGTTTATTGTTTAACATTTTTTGTCAATGGCACCTGAATCACAATCTTTTTATCCACTCCAACATCTGTCTTTGTATTAAGGGGCTTCATTCTGTATTTTGTATTAAGGGACTTCATTCTGTATTAAACAAGTTGGTCTTCCAATTCATCAGTGTTCTAGACTCCCACAAGTAACAGCTTCATGCTACTTTAATCACCGACAGAGATGGCCATCCCTCAGATCTCATCACTACCATAACTGTACTATTTCCATGATATTGAACTTTGACAATCTCTTTTGATCATAATCTCCTGTCCTTCCATCTTTCTCTTTTGCCTCGGGAATTCTGGTCTTCATCCTGACTACAATGTCTGGTCTCTCCATCCCTCCCTTGCCATGCATTCTCCCAGTCTATAATCACTTTTCTGAACTCACTTCTCTTCAGAGTCTTGATCCTATAGTTGAACAATTCAGTAATACATTATCCTTCATTCTTAACTCCCTAATCACTTTTTGCCCTATTCTTGCATATATGAATATGTGTGTGTGTGTGTGTGTGTGTGTACTAATCTTCAATCCTGGATAAGTCCCACAAACCTCCTCCTCAGTGGCAACCCAAGAATTTGAATGGTCTCTTAAGGTTTTATTTTTTATTCTCTTTATTCTGTCCTATATAGTTTGTTGTCGTTGTACAATTTAAGGCACTAGAAAGATGGGAAATAGAATCATGTGAAGCTAGGGAGGTCAGTACCTAGTGCAGAATCCAAGGAGATTAAAAAAAAAATAGGTCCATACAAGCAAAAGTACAGCACCCAAAAGAGGTAATCATACCAACCAAGCTGGGTGACAGAAGACTGGTCACCAGAGAAAGCCTGGTGAGGTCAATCCTGATGAGTACTCTGGAATTCCCAGCTGAGAATAATGGACTGCTTCCAGGGCCAAGGAATTTGGGGATTTTTGACCAGGCACAATAGGGTAGTGGCTCCTCCAACTGGACGTCTTAAAGCACTCATATCTCTTTGAGCCTGGCACTGAATATTCATTTCCCATGGTTCTTCTCATTCATTATAAATTGTTTCTTGCAGCTTTAGCTTCTGAAAATTTACTTTACCAGCAAAATTCTCAAACAAACAGAAAGAGATTTGTAGGTTTTCTTTGTTTTATTTTTTTAGTTCTAAGAAAAACAATTTTTTTTTTTTAGAGTTTGTTGTTAACTTGATTTAAAAAAAGTGAAAGGCAATTTTGCAGGTGAAAAAATGGTTGACTTACTGAAACAATAAATTGCTTGCATATGTGATTTTCCTTTTTTATGAATACTTAGAAAACATAAAAGAACCATTACACAGCAGTAATTCTGACATCACATTTTAGAGTGCTTTAACAAAGCTTATGAATTGTGTAAAAGTCTTATCAAATTGATAGCTCTGAGAATCTTTCTCTGGACTACTAATGCATTAAAGCTTAATTGGGTGGGCCTGGAAATGTCAAGTTTCTTTTGGGATTTTGATTCTACGAGATGCAAAAATGAAAATCAGTGTCGGGCAGGAGCTCAGTCCATAATTGTGAATTAATTGATTGGCTATAAATGAATCAATATATCCTTCTGACTGGCATGCAGTCAGTGCTGAATTTACTAAGGGACCAGCAATATGGATTAAATACACAATGTTTCTCATGGCTTTGCCTGTCCCCGACTACATCAGATTCTAGCAACTTCAGGACACATTAGGTATATCTGGTAAACATCTTCACAGCCTCGTGGCAGGCAGTATTAAAGCAAGAAGACTGCTTCCTTTATTTGAAACTATAATTAATAGGAATGAGCCAGTCTTCTGCTTTAGTGAATCCAAATTGTGATGATGGAACCAGATGTGTCCTGGGAATGGACATCAAATCTTGGAAGAATATGAGCCAAGAAGAGACTAGGAGAAGCATTCTGCTATGTAAGCAGAAGCTGATGCTAGATTATCTCAGGCCAACACAGTCTGAAGTAGGTAAACCATCTCCCGCAAAGCCAACCCTCTATGGACAGGCATGTCATAGAAACAAGGTCCCTATTCACATTCATTATCCTCTTGGTTGGCCTTCATGATCTATGGAAAGACCACCTCCAATCCTTTGGAGCTAGCAGCAGCAAAATCTGCGGTCTGCTCACTTATTCTGTCTTACCTGAGCTCTCTTATGAAGTCTGAGAGCTTGATGCTCCACAAGGTTCTGTGAACAGGGATCAAAATGAAACTCCCTATTTTTAATCCTGTTTGTCTTCCCAGGGAGAAGACCTGCTCTATTTTCTTCCTGACTTCAGTCAAAAGAAGGCTTCCTTTAGTGTGCTTCCACACAGGTGGGATGCAGTACAATTACCATAATTATTTGTTAGAAATGACATAGGAGTCATTTTCTTCCCTATTGAAAATCAACTGCTCCTCTCTGGCTCAGCAAATGAGGGAATTAATTGATTTCAATAAAAGAACCATTTAAACCTGCTCAGCTACTTGCCCTGGAAAGCCAAAAAATAAAAATAAAAAAGCAGCTTTTTATTGAACAAAGTCCTTTAACGTTCTTTTGGTATTTATATTCTGAATGGTTTAAAATTTATTCTTAAAAGGCATTTTCTACATAAAAAAAATACTCAGTCTCAACAGATTTAACATCAATTTTAGGGGCCATAACTGAAAGACTCAGGTTAAGTTGTTACATTTATGTAATTGACTGGGGGAAAAATTGGTAGCATGTCTTAACATACAGCATTAACAGAACATGAGAAAGGGCTACAGGACAGGGCAGACCTCTGTGGGAAAATTTATGGTAAGATATAGATTAAGTCACACAAGATAGGGTATATGGGGGATGAGACTGTGAAATGCATTGTTGGAAAGAATGTCTGCTTTACTGAGATCACAAATTTTCTGGAGAATTGGAGTAAAGCTAGATCCTGAGTAGTGCAAATAATGAGTCCCACTCATTGGGACCTGTTAACTCTATCTTTTACAGCATTTAGGACTAAAAGAAAGGCTTCTAAACAACTAAGTCCTGTTCAGGTTCCTGGAACATCATAGTATTACTATAAGAGGAGGGATACCTGATTTGTAAGACTGAACGATTTTATCTGCAAAGTTGGTGTTCCATTTCTAGGCCTTAGGATAGTTTGGACCTTCCTTTGTGCTTGTTCAGTTATGAACAATTCTTCATGACCTCATTTGGGATTTTCATGGCAAAGATACTGGAGTGGTTTGCCATTTCCTTTTCCAAGTCATTTTACAGATGAGGAAACTGAGGCAAACAGGGTTGAGTGATTTGCCCAGGGTCATATAGCTAGTAAGTATCTGAGGCCAAATTCGAACTCAGGAAGAGGAGTCTTCCTCACTCCAGGCCTGGTGCACTATCTACTTCACCACCTCACTGCCCACTTAGCCTTCTCAGGATGTCCTTCAGGTACAAGACAAGGAAATGGAGATAAAGAGAATTTAGCTTTAGTTCTATAAGGAAATGTGTGGATACCCTAAGGAGTTCTGATACCTTATCATTGATTGAAGATTCCTCTCCCATTCTGTCTCTTTATACATAGTTCCCTAAATTGCTATATGGAAAGTACATACACTTGGAAGGGATCTTAGTGGTGACTGGAACCAAAATGTTTATTTTATGGCTGAAGAAATTGAGGCCCAGATATATGAAGTCACTTGTCTAAGGTCATGCTGGTAGTGAGTAGCAGGGCTAGACCTCTAACCCAAGCTCTCCACCTCCATATTCGGTGTGTTTTCCAAATTAATTTAGGTTTCAGAACTTTTTATGACATCCCACAAAACATCTGGGAGCCTTCAGTGTGATCATAAAATCAGAGTTGACCATGCCTTAAACCCAATTCCTTCTAGCTCTCACTGATGGGATGAATAGGCCCCAGCCCAAATCCCACTTAGTGGTCATTGTTTCAACCCAGATGACTCAGATGGAATGTAAATGATAATTGTTTCCATTTTAGCCAGAAACCCTGAAGGTGTTCTCCTCCTAAATTGACTGTTTTTTGTTAAATTTGATAAAATTGACCATTCCTGGCTCATTTCTTACCTAGGCTTAATCGCTAAATGGCCATTGACTCAGTCAAAGTTTGAACTTAGAAAGATCTTAGCTTAAAAAGGCCAAGGTCTCCCACCGCATCGAGGGCCATCTGCAATCATCCTGCTCTATGTCTTGCCACAGGATCTAGACAGGTCCAGAGGAGAGAGTTAAGCTGGTGATTTTGCACAGCCCTCCCTCACTTAAATCCAATTAACTTGCAAGTCATGTTATCACCTTCCTGATATCATGGTCTTTTTTGAGAATGAAGAACAAACAACATAGGATAATATTACTAAGAAAAGTTCAACAAACATTTAAGGAGCTTTTGGATCAGGCCTATCATCTAACACGTATTGGAATTGCATAAAATTTTAAAGTTGGAATGGGCCTTAGAGATTGCTTGCTTAAACACCATCCTTCCAGGTGAATAAATTTCTCCTTGGATTTAGGGCAATCTAGATCAGCCTGGTGTGTTGAAAATCAATCATGCCAGATACTGATGCTAAGGATAAGACCACAGAAGCTAAACAGTCTCTGCCGTCAAAGAGCTAGGATCTCCTCTAGCTCTAAAATTGTTTTTTGTTTTTTTTTTTAATTTATTTATTTGACATTCATTTTAACAAAATTTTGGGTTCCAAATTTTCTCCCCTTTTTTTCCCCTCCCCCCCCCTGCAAACAGCGAGCATTCTAATTGCCCCTATCACCAATCTGCTCTCTCTTCTATCATCCCTCTCTGCCCTTGTCTCCATCTTCTCTTCTGTCCTGTAGGGCCAGATAACTTTCTATACCCCTTTACCTGTATTTCTTATTTCCTAGTGGCAAGAACATTACTCGACAGTTGTTCCTAACACTTTGAGTTCCAACTTCTTTACCTCCCTCCCTCCCCACCCCTTCCCTTTGGAAGGCAAGCAATTCAATATAGGCCAAATCTGTGTAGTTTTGCAAATGACTTCCATAATAGTTGTGTTGTATAAGACTAACTATATTTCCCTCCATCCTATCCTGTCCCCCATTACTTCTATTCTCTTTTGATCCTATTCCTCCCCATGAGTGTCGACCTCAAATTGCTCCCTCCTCCCCATGCCCTCCCTTCCATCATCCCCCTCACCCTGCTTATCTCCTTATCCCCCACTTTCCTGTATTGTAAGATAGGTTTTCCTACCAAAATGAGTGTGCATTTTATTCCTTCCTTTAGTGGGATGTGATGAGAGTAAACTTCATGTTTTTCTCTCACCTCCCCTCTTTATCCCTCCACTAATAAGTCTTTTGCTTGCCTCTTTTATGAGAGATAATTTGCCCCATTCCATTTCTCCCTTTCTCCTCCCAATATATTTCTCTCTCACTGCTTGATTTCATTTTTTTAAGATATGATCCCATCCTCTTCAATTCACTCTGTGCACACTGTCTCTATGTGTGTGTGTGTGTGTGTGTGTGTGCATGTGTGCATGTGTAATCCCACCCAGTACCCAGATACTGAAAAGTTTCAAGAGTTACAAATATTGTCTTTCCATGTAGGAATGTAAACAGTTCAACTTTAGTAAGTCCTTTATGACTTCTCTTTGCTGTTCACCTTTTTATGGTTCTCTTCATTCTTGTGTTTGAAAGTCAAATTTTCTTTTCAGCTCTGGTCTTTTCATCGAGAATGCTTGAAAGTCCTCAATTTCATTGAAAGACCATTTTTTCCCCTGAAGTACTATACTCAGTTTTGCTGGGTAGGTGATTCTTGGTTTTAGTCCTAGTTCCTTTGACTTCTGGAATATCCTATTCCATGCCCTTTGATCCCTTAATGTAGAAGCTGCTAGATCTTGTGTTATCCTGATTGTATTTCCATAATACTTGAATTGTTTCTTTCTAGCTGCTTGCAATATTTTCTCCTTGACTTGGGAACTCTGGAATTTGGTCACAATGTTCCTAGGAGTTTCTCTTTTTGGATCTCTTTCAGGCGGTGTTCTGTGGATTCCTTGAATATTTATTTTGCCCTCTGGTTCTAGAATCTCAGGGCAGTTTTCCTTGATAATTTCATGGAAGATGATGTCTAGGCTCTTTTTTTGATCATGGCTTTCAGGCAGTCCCATAATTTTTAAATTGTCTCTCCTGGATCTATTTTCCAGGTCAGTTGTTTTTCCAATGAGATATTTCACATTATCTTCCATTTTTTCATTCTTTTGGTTTTGTTTTGTGATTTCTTGGTTCCTCATAAAGTCATTAGCCTCCATCTGTTCCATTCTAATTTTGAAAGAACTATTTTCTTCAGTGAGCTTTTGAATCTCCTTTTCCATTTGGCTAATTCTGCTTTTGAAAGCATTCTTCTCCTCATTGGCTTTTTGAACCTCTTTTGCCAATTGAGTTAGCCTGTTTTTCAAGGTGTTATTTTCTTCAGCATTTTTTTGGGTCTCCTTTAGCAGGGTGCTGACCTGCTGTTCATGCTTTGACTGCATATCTCTCATTTCTCTTCCCAGCTTTTCCTCCACCTCTCTAAGTTGATTTTCAAAATCCTTTTTGAGCTCTTCCATGGCCTGAGCCCACACCATATTTAGTCTGGATGTTTGGGATACAGAGGCCTTGACTTCTATGTCTTTGCCTGATGGTAAGCATTGTTCTTCTTCATCAGAAGGGAAGGGAGGAGATGCCTGTTCACCAAGAAAGTAACCTTCTATAGTCTTATTTCTTTTCCCTTTTCTGGGCATTTTCCCAGCCAGTGACTTGACCTCTGAATATTCTCCTCACACCCACCTCGCCTCCTGATCCTCCCAGCCAGAGCTTGGGGTCTGAGATTAAAATGCTGCTCCCCAGCCTCAGGGCTTTGGTGGGGGCAGGGCTGCTATTCAGTGTGAGATTAAGTTCAGGTACTTAGGTCAGGGCAGAGGCGCCTCTTGGGCTCAGTTCCCTCAGGGGGTTTATGCAGAGACCTTCAACAATGGATCCAGGCTCCTGCCTGCTTGGGGAGCCCTGGTCTGCTGCTGCGTCAGCTACTGCCTCCCGAGGGGGCCTGAGTTATGGGGGCACCCCACTCCCCTCTCGACCTGCCAAGAAGACCCTCTCACTGACCCCCGTCACCTGTGGGTGGAGGGACCCGCATGGCCGCTAGAGATCCCGTCCCTGAAGCCCGCTCAGATCTGCTCCTCTCAGTGCCCAGGCCGCAGCAGGGCTGGGCTGGGCTCCGTGTCCGCAGAGCAACGGACCTTTTGTGAGAGGTTTGCAGGTCCCTCTGGAACAGAAATCTCCTTTGCTCCACTGTGCTGTGGCCTCTACTACTCCAGAATTCGCTGTGAGTTCCTTTTTACCTATGTTCTATGGGTTGTGGGTTCGGAGCTAGGTGTATATGCGTCTTTCTACTCTGCTATCCTGGCTCCGCCCACCTCGCTCTAAATTTGTGATTTCTAGAGAAATGTTTTAATGAGTTAAGTTAAAAATAATCTTGCTTCCCCCCTCCCTCCCCAGTCAACTAAGTAATCTATTTGTTCATAATGAATTATTTCAGTTGTCCTGGCTCAAAGTTCAGGTTAAAAAGAGATGACTGCCCATCCCTGTCTTCTTGGAGTGGTACACAGATTTGACAGTATTCACTTGGACAAGGACAATTTAATTAAGTTAATTAATTAGCTAAAATATTACTTGGGCATTTACTAAATATATATTACACTTCCTAAATAGTCAGACTTACTGAATGTAAGAAGAAATAATAAATGACTGGAAGGATTTGGCACATACTTTTTGAAGTTGTAGCTCAGCCTTTGTTTTCAAAGATCAGTGACATCATGATATGATGGGTGACTTTTGTGTGAACTGGATTTAAGGGAGGCAGAGTTGCGCAAAGTCATCAGCCTCACTGTCTCTTCCAGAATCATTAGAGGCCAGGGGTAAGATTTAAGTATTGCAATGGATGTGGTAGATGAATGACCATGGTGCCTTGGATTGTCTGAACAAGTTCTAAGCATTCCATTGTGCCTGCTTTAACCACCTTCATGGCCACTGGAACAAATTGTTCTCATGCGCCTATTCCATAAGAAGGAAGTCTTCATATACTTGTGGCAGACATCCTCCTAACTCACTGACAGGTCTGAGGCCTGTTGGTTACCCTCAACCTAGTTTAGCTTGCCTGCCAAGATAGTTTTTACTAGCATGTGGCTGCTGCACATGCTACGGCTTTTTGGCCTTTTTGGCCTTTTTGAAATACCACATAACCAAAGAAATAGAGTTAAAAATTAATTCAGAGTCTAACTGGTCCAATTTGTGTTTTCTCTCTGTTCTCCATTTTCTCCCTTCCTCTCCCCCATATTTTTTCCATTCTCCTCCCCTCCTTCTATTTCCTGTTCCTCTTCCACCCTGCTCTCTAAAGCTTGTCCATCCCTTTTTCCCATCTCTATCTCCTTCTCTCTTCCTTCTCCTTCTCTTCTTTTCCTGACCAGCTGCTCCCTCCAGCGATCCAGAGCTAGTGGTAGAAGGAGATGTGATTTCATTTGCATTCAGGTATACCTGGTAAAAAATCTTCTATGTACAAAACACCTAGTTGGTACTAAGTTGGGATAGAGACACAGCCCTTGACCTTAAGGAGTGTCCTGGTAGAGGGGATAAGACATAACTAAAGCACAAACTAGCTTGTGATAAATACTACTAAACGTACAAAGAAAGCTAGAGAAGGGAGAGGTTGCATCTGACAAAGAAGTACAAGACTTTAAGGAGGGGGAAGCATTTCAGCTGGCCCTTGAAAGATGGACAAGTAGGATTCCAACAGATGTAACTGCAAAGGAAGGTCCTGACACATTCAGCTCTGGTGATCATCATGTAGTTGGAAGACTATTGATTCTGGAGTCAGAGGGACTCAGTTCTAATGCTGCCTCTGAAGCCAACTAGCTGTGTGACCTTGGGTAAGTCCCTTCACCTCCCTGGGTTTCAGCTTCTTCAACTGTAAAGTGAGAGAATTGGACTAGATGACCTCTAAGGGCCCTTCTGGCTCTAGATCTATGAACCTCTGATTTAAAATTGGAGCCTGTTATGTCTCTCTTGTATCTTGAATAGCAATGATAAAGAGCAGGGAAGGGAACCATCATTTTTCCATAGTGCCTTTGAGGAGGAAACCAAAAGAAAGATGATAATTTTTTATTGTCTCTGTTGTATAAATCAGGATGATAAGGTGAATACTTTATAGCCTCTTTGATTTCAGGAACCTCTTTTATGCAAATGTAGTTACTATTCAATCAACTCAGATAACTTTTTCTTTTTTTTTTTAAGCAAAGGTGAAGCAAATTTCTGCAAAGAGCTGATATCATTCTGTCAGTCAAAACCATCTGCCGCATAGGGAATGCAGTATGAAGGAGTCTAGTCTTAATGGTCCAGAGCATTCAGCCAGTATGACAGCAGATTTTTCATTTGGAAATTGCATTGTAATTGAATATGCTTTGACTTTCTCAGATATCATATGAGATGTTTGGATGACTTCTCTCCAAGATGGCTGATTTTCTTTTTTCTATTTCTTCATAGCTGTTGGTTTCTATAATGTGATGACTCTAATAGGCTCAGGGAAGGAATTTAGAAAACAAGATTAATGCTAGAATCAATCCATCAATCAACAAGCCTTTTTTAAGCTCCTACTGTGTGCCAGGCGCTGAGCTAAGCTCTGGGGCTAAAAAGAAGAAAATGAAGCAATCTTTGCTGCAAAGGAACTTACCTTCTTTAGGGAGACCAGTGCCCTGAGAGTGAGTGGCAGAGTAAACAGAGGTGCCATTTGGGTACATTGAACTGTGGAACTGATTAAATGGAGAGCAAATGATTGGCAGAGCCTTTGCTCCCCAGTGTAGAAGGAGCACCAGAAAGAGGGGGCTTGAGATATGAGTGGCTGGTGGATGTAGAGAGGGGCTGCAATGGGATGGACAGCACTGTGTGAGCCATCCTTGTGTTGGTAGAGAAATTTGAGCTGAGGAGCCTGGACTAGCAGAAGCTGAGTGGTGAGAGGCAGCAACTGCCCTCATGTTTATCCTTGTATCTCTTCTGCTTGTTTGTTCACTGTGGTTTATAGGATACATGCATGGCTCAACAAGTTAAGTCAACCAGCATGTATTACACGGGCACTGTCTTAATTGCTGGAAATACAAAGGAGGCTAAAAAGAGTCCCTGTTTGCAAGGAACTCCCAATCAAGGGAATGTGGGGAGACAGTGTTCAAAAACAAAATCCAAAACAAAACTGTGCAAACCAAATGTATCTGTAAGTCCTTGTTCGTGTTTTTTTGTTTTTTTGTTTTTGTTTTTTTGTTGTTTTTTTATCCCTACAGTTTATCTAGAATTGGGAAAACCTAGAGTGACGATACATTTGGTCAGAGTCAATCTAGTTCTGCCTTTTTGAATGGCACCAGATGGTTCCCATCTCATTAAAAGGGTCCTTTGGGAGATCACAAATACCAGTACTTTGTAATTACATTACAAATGCATGACAGACAGATTATGAGCCCCCTAAAACAGGATCTCTTAATCTTTCTTTTTGTGTGTGTGTGTGTCATGGACTCCTCTGACAATCTGGTAAAGCCTCTGGTCCTCTTCTCTGAATGATACTTTTAAATGCATAAAATATGCAGTATTATAATTGAAATACAGTTCTCAATTTTTTTTTTAAAAGTTCACAGTTCCCAGATTAAGAATCCATGCTATAAAAGAACAAGCAAAGTAGTACCCAGGGTGACCCCTAGGGAGCAGCTTTGAGGCTCAGGGTATTTGATTCAAAGTTTTGCCACTGGACGTAATAAAGCCGTCAAGTTCTTAAATGCTTTGGTTAGAGACAGACTATGTGGAAAAGGTGCGACGTCTTGGGAAGCTATTCTGTCTATGTATAGCATTGGGAGGGATTGTCTATTGTCCCATAGAATTATAAAGCCCTGGTCTCCCTTAGATGTAGGCCCCCTGAAAAGCTCAAGTTTGAGGTTGTACTAACTCAAAGCAAAAGATAATTAACCTAACTACATAGTAAAATAAATGACAAGGAAAATTACTATGATACACAGAGAGGTGCACCCTCTCACAAACCACCACATTACAGGTGGAAGAAGGCACATATGGTAATCGTGTAGAAAGGGCATATTCATAGTGTGAATGGCAGTGTGTATGGCAAAGATGACTAATGCTGCAAGGGCAACAACCCAGCTGAAACACTTCCATGTTTAAAGCTGCTGCGCACTTTATTGTAGGACCACCACCATCATCTGCTGGCCTGTTTCCACTACTTGGCACTTTTGGGTTCCTCTGCTGCACAGTCACCTGCTGGTGTCTGGTCTGAGGTGCATCATGGGTGGCTCTGCACTGCTGCCTGCTGGTTTGTCACCAGATTTCAGGTGTTGTGTTGGCTTTCCTCTTTCCTTTTCCTTTTCTGAAGCTTGAAGGAGGCCAGGGATCTCAAGAGATATGGAGAGCAAGGAGAGCATTCTAGACATGAAGGAAGGAAAAAAAAATTGCCTTTTCTTCACAAGTCAGTAGGGAGCTTCTGGAGTTTTTTGAGAAGAAGGATGACAAAACTAGGCTTGTGCTTTAGAGAAATTGTGTGAAAAGAGGATTTGAGAGGGAAGAGATTGAGAATAGACAGATCACTTAGGAAGCTATTACAGCAGCCAACATGGGAGGTGATAAGGGTCTGAACTACAGTAATGGCAATGAGAACAGAAAGAAGGAAACAGAGGAGAGAGGACTGGGGAAGATAGAACCACCAAGATTTGCCAACTGATTTGCTTTAAGTAGAGACAGACACTCAGTCAATAATTCATTGAGAGCCGACTATGTGACAAGCACTGTGCTAAATGATGGAGATGCACAGAAAGGTAAAAGGCAGTTTCTGCCTCCTGGAGTCACAATCTAATGGGGGAGCAACAGGCAAACATTTATGTATGAATAAAGAACTATGTACAAGATGAGCTGGAGATAATCAACAAAAGGAAGGCGCTGGAATTAAGGGAGATTAGGAAAAGCTTCCTATAAAAGGTGGATCCTTATCTGGTACTGAAAAGAAAACCAGGAAAGCCAGGAGGTAGAAATGAGGAGCAATTCAGTCATGGGGAACAGCCAGTGAAAATTCCTGGAGTTAGGAGATAGAGTGGCTTGTTGGAGGAAGAGACGTAATGCCAGTTTCCCTGGATATCAGAGTGCATGAAGGGCATGAGGTGTAAAGAAGACTGGAAAGGGAGGGCAGGTTATGAAGAGTTTTGAATAGGAAATAGAGGATTTTATATGTGATCCTGGAGGTGATAAGGAGCCATAAGAGTTTGTTGTGGCCACTTAGACTTTAGCCTTAAGCTTCTATAATTGAGAATTACTCTAGACCTTTGAGTTCTGATAAACAATCCACATGATGCTGAAATGTGGTTAGATCAAGTCTATCACTGCTTACTTGAATTATATCAACTGGACCCCACCTTGCCATAAGTATTTTTTGGGGCATCAGATGTTGCTGGCCAGAGATGTACTTAAGCTTGGTCTAGATGTACACACTGAAGGAAAATTCCAGTGGGATCTTTCCTTCTTCCTCAGACCTTAGAAGTCTATATGCAAATACACAAAGCACAGGTAATTAACAGATTGGTCTAAGGATCCTATTGCAAGAGAGCAAATTTGGTCTTATGGGTATCACTGAGACTTGGTGGGATAAGATTCATGACTGGAATATGACTTTGGAAGACTATATTTTTAGTAAAAATCATAAAATGGTTTAAAAAAGGAGGTGGAGTATCCTTGAATATTAAATAAATCCAGGAATCTAGAATGAGAGGCATTTTTTTGTAAAGATCAGTAGAGGGAGAAATAAGTAACGTAATTGTGGGAGTATATTATAAACCACCTTACCAGAAGGAAGAAAAGATGATGCGTTTGAGAAACAAAAAACCCAGCATGAGAAGGTCACAGTGGGGCTGTAGTCAATCCATGAATCAGCAAGTCTTTATAAAGCTCCTACTATGTCCCAGGCACTCTGGCACTGGAAAGGTGAAAATGAAAGTCTCTGTTGCCAAGGAACTTACCTTAATGATACTCCAGAATCTACACACACATATTAATCCTTCCTCTCTGACTATTCCTCCTCTGCCTTCTTTATTATATACTACCAGCATTTCCTCAGTGCTTAATCCTTAGTTTCTATTCTTTCTCTTAGTAAATTGATTCTAATATCTTCAATTATAACCTTTATTTTATGAAACCCTAATTTATATCATTATCCTTGACCTGTGTTCTTTTGGTTTCTTTATATATTCTTCCTCCTCTGAATCTATAGCTTTATATAGCAGAGGTTCTTAATCTGAGGTCTTCCAGTTGTTTAGTGGTCCATGGATAGAACTTTATTGTGAACATGAATGGGAAGAAAAAAACAAAGAAACTACATCTTTGTGTTTACTAACCTCTAACTAAAAATTTTGTATTTCCTTCAATTATCTAAAAACATTATTCTGAGGAGAGGTCTATAGGCTTCACCAGATTAACTGTCAAACACACACACACACACACACACACACACACACACACACACACACACACACATCCATGGAAAAGTTTATATCCAAGCTTCCAAGTATACTTGGGTCAATGTCACTTAAATGTAACACATCCCAAACAGAACTCAGTATTCTCCCTTAAAACTGGTCATTCTTGCAATTGTCATGTTTCCATCTATTAAAAGGAAAATTTTATGTTCAGGCCTTTGCCCTGATAAAAGAGGCAAAAATCAGGAAGAGAAAATTAAAAAGAGTGTATTAAAAACACCAAGGCCAAAAATTGGCCTTGAGGGCCAACCCCATATTCAAAATGAGGATTGCTTTTAAAGACAGCTTTTCACAATAAAAGCAAGACAATCTGATAGTTACACATTTTCAAGAGGGGATGGGTCGTTTCATCTCGACTTCTCCCCTATTGCCACAATCACCGGAAATGAGATTGAAGGTAAAGGGGAAAGCCCATTGTGATGAGTAGCAGGTAATACAAGGGACAAGGAAACCAATGGGATGGACATGTAGCAGACTGGCTGATGCCTCTTCCAACTACTGATTAATGCTAAGTGCTGACTCAGTGGTACCTACTGGGAAGACTAAAGCCTGTAACATTGTGGTCACTCAGCAGAAATTTCAATACATCAGCAACACCAGTACTATCCTAGACTCAGTGTCCCCTTTGCCTCTTCCTACTTCATTCCCTATAGCGAATCAGTGATCCAAGCCCTAACAGTTCATTCTTCAGAATATCATCTACCTTCTGTTTCATTTCCTACTCTTGCCACACCACATTTGGAATATTTCAAGTTTCCTAACTGGTCTCCTTGCTTCTAGTACTTCCCTAACTAATCCATCTTGTACACTGGGGCCAATCTTTCCAAAAATAGTCATTTCATCATGTCACTGCCCTGCAGGATAAAATTGAAAATTCTCAGCTGACTGTTTAAAGTCTATTGTAATGAGCCATAACTTACCTACCTTACCCCTGGTTTAAGGCCATCCAATTCAAGTCCCTCATTTTGCCCTTAAGAAATCTAAGACTTAAAGAGAATAAATACTTGCCTAAAGTCAAAGATATCAAACATATTTGATACAAAGATATTGTATCAAAGATAGAATTTGAACCCATGCCATCTGACTCCAAATCCAGGGTTCTTGTCAATGTACTCTTTCTACCCCATCTCTCAGATCTTCATATACTTTAGTCCATTTTCTTCTTGTTTCTTTGGATTCCTATGGTATTTTTTGTCTATGCTACTCATTTTGGCACTTACATACCATCTTGCATATTGACTTAACTGTGTTGCATGTATGTCTTATTTATCCACTTAAATTGTAATCTTTCAGGGAGCAGGAATCTGCACCTTACATTTGGAAGGGTTTTGGTGTGTGTTGTTACCCATGCAAGTTATGTGTATCCACTTGAGTCTGTCTAGAGGTAACTCCATTGTGGCAGAGCTGCTCTACTCCTTACTTTTAGAGAGTAACATAGACTCTGGATCAGTGCTTGGCACTTTGGCATTTGGATTGATGTAGTCCCTGTGATGGCAGCATCAGGGAGGGGGGGGGGGGACAAAGATTCATCAAACAGGATTTGCCACTGAGATTGGGAGAGCTCCCCACCCAGTAAACTTTGAAAGAAGAGGGATTTTTTTATCTCACTTTTTTCTAAAAGTATGACTTGGAACTCTTCCTCTGGGACCTACTAAGAAAGGGGATAGGGATGTCTCTCCTCTCCCTACCCTCACTTCCGCTTATACATGACACATGTGTTTGCCTAAGGAAGCCTGAGCCAGTGCCTAGGGACTGCTGGTTGCCTCTTCTGCTTTGTGTTTCTTTTCCTGAGAATAGGAGACTGAAGAGTGATCATGATAGATGGATGTCTTAGCAGAGGTTAGAAATACAAAATTCCTGGGTTATTCAGTAGGAGTCTATTGGTACTTTTGAATAAGTGAATCAAAGGAAAAAAGAAAGAGAAAAGTACTTCCCCAATGCTGCATAAAAGTATATTGGCAATGTCATTGATTTTATGTTATCAGCATCATCATTCATAACTTTGGTTCAAAATATGTGACATTTTTAAAAAGGTGTTTAAAAATATTGAATCAATTATGGTTCTAAGATGTGTATGTAGTAAAAAAGAACAGCTATTATCATTTCTGTTTATATAAGCCAATAATGCCTTTGTGTCTCTTTTCCTTTTATTAAACTAATCAACATCAATCATAAATGACAAATGAGGTCAGAAGTAAAAAGTTTTTGTTGAGCAACCTGAAGAATTATTTCTTATTGGCAATAATCCCCTTGGATGAAAAGAGATGTTCAGTGGAAAAATCTTTCTCTTATGATCATAGGTCTTTAAGGGGAATCAATGGCTAAATCATCATGAAGGACTAATTCCTAGAGGGATCTCAATTTCCTCCTTTCATCCTTTAGTTCTCCTCTGTTCTTTGATTTTCTTTCTCTTTGATCTCCTCTCAGCTTACACTGCCAAATCTATTCAAACCTATATTTACCACTGCCAAGTTCTTACACCACTACCCTAAAATAATCTCCCCCCCTTTCTCTCTCTCTCTCTCTCTTTCTCTTGTCTTCTTTCTCTCCTTTCTCTTCTTTCCTTCCCTTCTATGTCTTTCTTTCTTTTCCCTCTTTTCCCCCTTCCCTTTGCCTTTTCTCTCTACCTGTTTATCTCTTCCCTCCACTATCTTCTCTCCTCATAGTTCTGCCATATGTCCCTGGGAGTAAGAGGGGAGTAATGAAGAAATCTGAAGGAAAAGAAAACTTCAGAGGGAATGAAAAGATAACACTTGCCTTTGAAGCAATTATTATCCATCGCAGTTAAGAGATTAATAAAGTGTTTATGACATATGAATACAAATTAAATGAAAAAGTTGAAATGTCCATATGTGGCAGGGGGTCACTTTTTCACCATCCTTTGAGTGAATCGGTTGGTCTTGACAACAATAAGATGAGGCAATGTCATTATTCCATAGACTGCCTGAAATGCCTAAAAATTGCTTATATCTTTTCTTAGTAGGCAGACCTCTGGAAGTCTGAAAACAATCTCTCTCTACAATGCTTGGGAGGGGAAATGGAATGCAGAAGGGAAAGATAAAATTGGTTTTGATACAAGAAAGAGAAATCAGAAAAGCATTGAGAATGATATTACTCCATTGTCTAGGTTTTACTTGTATCTCAAAAGGAACACACTTTAAAAAAAATCAGGCTGGGGCTGGTAATTGTAATGCCTTAAAGAATGAATTGGGAAGGATGTGTCTAAAGTTTATCACCACTTTTGTGAAATTACCTTATCTTGTTAATAGTGATATTCAAAGCTGAAAATGTATTACCATTTTATAATCTGGCCTGAGAAAAACAGATGTGAGCCGTAGTCAATAAAGAACTGAATGACCTCTGGGGACATTTAACTACTTTAGACTTCATCAGAGAATCACAGGACATGAAAGCTGGAAAGGACTTACAGAGATCATTTAGTCCTTTTCTTTTAATACACAAGGAACAAAGTGAGTCCCAGAGAGATATGACGATTTGCTCAAAGTCATACGGCAAAAGGGTATTAGAGCTAGAAGTGGAACATATAGGTCTTTTGACTCGAAAGCCAATGATTATTCCAATATGCCACCACATTCAACAGTACCTGGTAAGCAGGCAATGAATGATTGCCTATTCTTAAAAGGAGCTTTAGAAGGATGGGAAGATTTCTCTGTGCCTGTAGCCCCTTCCTTCCATGCTGTGTTCTCTTGTGATTGAAATTAAGATAAAGTGAGGCACAAATTTCTAAGCATATTCCATTTATTGGTAAGATTAGCAATCACTCTATTCTACTCCTCAGTTAATCAGAAGATCACAGGGCAGGACTTACTAGCCTTCATATAGTTTTGGAAAATAAAAGAGAACATTAAGAATAGGACGCTTGAAGCAATATGATTGCTTACAAAGTCTGAAGTATAATAGATCATGCAAAACGATATGATTGGATGAAAGTCAGGAGTACAAAACTAACAACAGCCCCTCCTTTCATCTTGTTGCTGTGGAAAGCTCATTGGTGGTGCCCACCTGCATCTTGCAAGACTTGTTAGTGAGATAATAGATCTCCCTTAATTGTACATGGGTAGCAATATGTGTAGAGACAATATATTTCTTTGAATTACAGTGATTTATAGTAAGGTGAGCCAAACTTCTGAACTTAACTCAAAGACAAAGAAACATAGTTTAGGCGATTTTACAACATATTGGGGGTGATCCATAGTAGAATCAATTACAAAATAGATCCAGAATCAATTTGATTTTCTCAGTTCCTTTTCGAACTTCCATTGTGAAGAAGTACCTAGATCAATCAATCTTCCTTGCTTTCCCAGTGCTTTTCCCAGCACTGCTCTTGATTCTATGGACTTTGGTCACCACACCCCCGTGGGATATCTGGTCCTCCTTCCCTCCCTTTCAGTTCACTTTTAAGTGCCATCTTCCTTCAATAGAATATAAACTCCTTGACATCAAGGACTATTCTTTTTGCTTGCCTTTGTATTTCCAGTGCTTAGCTAAGGCCTGGCACTGGTAAGTACTTAATAAATGTTTATTGACTAAACTTGATCAATTAAGTCCAAAGTGTCCCTTTTTTCTCAGATTGAAGTTTTCATGTATCTGATGCCCTATATATGGAACTGCCTGTGTTTTTGTGCCTTGTCCTAGTTTTAGTAGTGTCTGGGTACATAAAATCTTAATCTTAGAGTAGAACCCAGTCAAACGTTGCCCAGCAAGTACTCTCAGCAAACAATCCTGCACTGGCTACATCCCATATTTTCCTCTGAGCATTGTAATTGAGGTTTCCTTTGGGTTTTTATGAAAACCTGAAGCTTATGTACATGTGTTTGACAGATTGGAGGGATAGCCGCTGACAGCCTCACTATTTAGGCCATCAATCATTACCACATTTCTTTGGCTAATGAAACTCATACTGTGTAGAGACATGGCTACAGGGTACTCCTGATATTGTCCAAACAGCTCAGATACTTGGTGGGGAAAAAAATGGAGGACAACTGTTTCAAATACTGACAAAGTTAGGTTATAGAATAGTGGGAAATTCAAGTTCTCCTTTTAAAAAAATCAAACCTTTGATCTATTTATATTTAACATAGCAAACACCTCCTAACAAAGATCTACCCTCTTAACATACACATAAACACATACATGAAGTATATTTCTTAAAAATAGTTTATCAAAACCTCCTAATAGCATATTACTTTCCACTTACATAGTTTATGATTGTTAAGAAAAAGGAAGGCTGCAGAGATAATGGGTTCCAAACATCACCATTGTCTGTGGTGTTCGACCTAAATTGTGTTGTTTTTCTGTGTTGTTCTTATGTATGCTGTTGTAGTCGTTGTCTATAGATATAGATTGTTAGAGCTGAAAGGGACTTTGGAGGTCATCTAGTCTAATTTTCTTAACTGATAGAAAAGGAAATTGAGACTTGGAAAAGGGACATGGTTTGTTCAAGTTCACACAGGAAGATAGTGGCAAAGTTAAGACCAGAACACAAAACTTCCGTCTGACAATCCGGACATCTTTTATTCTAGGCTCCTGTAAAACAACCAGATGATGGCAAACTCGGTACTTCAATAATCTGATGGGTCATTGTGATTTCATCCCTGTGGGTATTCCCTCTGCTGGTGTATATTGCGACCTTTCCATGTGTTCTCATCCCATGGTTCATGTCTTTGATTCAAAGAGCTGACCGGAGGGGACAACTGATATAGTGAAAGATGTACCAGTGGGAATTGTATAGGAATGATTTGTGAGAAATGGGCCCCCTGTTCTTTCTACACAATGCTTTTATATCAGGCAGAATATTTTTTTTCTGAAAGCAAATAAGAAATAAACTTTTGTCCAGCGCTCAAAATGCGAACCTCCTCTAAGTCTCTTTCAGATACATTTCCGAGACACATATTCTCAAAGTTCTTACTGCAATTTTCTTCCAATTTGAATATTAAACCAGGTTTAGAATGACCTCCTTGACCCCTTTGTAAATAAAGGCAATAGGAAGCTTATTTGAGGAAGATTTCTCTAGTAAATGAGGAGGTAAAAGGGGTACTTAATCTAATAGTCATTCATTAAATAAGCATCTTGAATATATTTTCTTAACTTTCCAAACACAGCAGATTCAAAAGCAAAGTCTGATTTTACTACATTATCTGTGTAATTTCTCCATGTATTATTCAATTCTGTGCTTTATGTGATTATGTCAGAAACATCTAGTTTTTTTATGTTTTATTTACCAAACTTAATCAATCTCCAGTCTAACAAAAGTTAATCACTGCCTATGAGATCACCTCTTTCTCAGACTCCATCACTTCATCATATTATTAGCATCACCGTCAAGTGGATGAAGAACGCTTATTATCCAGTCTATGATTTGAGTGTAGAGTTCATCCTCATTAGAGGTAGCTGGTGGTACAGAGGATAGAGCTCTGAGCCTGGAGTCAGGAAGACCTGAATTCAAATATAGCCTTAAACATTTACCAGTTAATGTGATTCTGGGTAAGTCATTTAAACTCTGTTTACCTCAGTTTCCTCATCTATAAAATAAGGATAATAATAACACCTACCTTACAGGATTGTTGTAAGGATCAAATAAGATCATATTTATAAAAAGTGCTTATCACAATATCTGGCATTATATAAATATTTATTTCCTCACTCTCATTCATTCTTATACATGTAGATGTGTACTGATATCTATCTACCTATATGTACGTATAAATACTTGCAAATGTATGCTATATACACAAACATATACATGCATGTATCTGTGTGTATATGCATGTATGTATTTTTGGACAGACTCTGCAAATGGAAAATGAGGTAGATCCAGAGTTAAATGGGGAGAAGAACAGATTGAATTGGCTTGGGAAATAACAAGGTTCCCTTAAAAATCCCAAACTCCTACCAGAAAGGAAGGCTTATTTTTTTTTTAGTAATAATATTCTCCTGATGGTATTTGTGACTAAGAGTAACGAATCACCAATTTCAAGATTGGAAAAGATCTCAGAAGCCGTTTATTCCAACTCATACCTGAAAGGAACCATCCACTATAACATTTGCTCACAAAAAGTCATCTGGCCTCTACTTGAACACCTCAGAAGAAGGGAAACTCATCACCTCCCAAGACAGCCCATTCCACTTTTGTAGGGCTGTAATTCTTAGGAAGCCTGAATTTGCCTCTTGGTAACTTCCAAGTGACTTAGTCATGGTTCTCCCCTTCCTGGACAAAGCAAAGAAGGCTAATCTTTTTCCCATACCGTAGACCTTTGCATACCTGAGGTCAGCTATGATGTTTCCTTCCCCCATCTCCTAGGCTTCTCTAAGTTAAATATCACTAGTTCCTTCAATTGATCCTTATGTGACATGGACATGAGGTTCTTCACCATTTTTACAGGGAGCAGGCTGTGTATTGTAAAGACTGTTAAACTTTCTTACCAGGTGGAGAATTGTGAAGACTGAGTTTGACTTACCCTTGCAGTCCTGTGTGACTTTGAGGAAGTGCTTTACCCTCTGAGCCTCAGCTTGCTTATCTGTAGAATGAAAGGGTTGGATCGGAGTCATCCAAGGTTTGGTCCAGCTCTATGTCTATGCTACTATGATTCCTCCTCATTGAGACTTTCCAGCTTACCAATGGACTATACCCAGGAGAGCTTGAAAAAGACCCCTGGAATTTTGGATAAACCTGATGTGGATAGCTTATGTGAGGTCATAGACAAGAGTTACAGGTATGGATGAGTATTTATCTGCTTCATGAGTGGCAATATATAATTGATGAGTACAACAATCCATTTGAGTATTTCAGTGCTTGAATATTCAGAAATAATAGTCTCTATCACTTTTTAAAGTATTATTACAGGTTTTGGTTTGAGGCACAGGGGATTGATATATTATTTGTAATGTTTGTGTGGTTTTCAACTTCAGGCCAGTGTCACAGAAAAAGCCTTGGAACTGCAGTCAGTGCCTCCATTTGAAATGCTGTTCTATTATGTCCTACCTATGTGATGTGGGGGCAAGTCTTTTCACCTCTTAGGTCTTTGTAAAAGTGGGATACTTGGATTAAGTGACTTCTGAGCTCCTGGATAGTTCTAAATCAATGATCTTATAACCTTACAACCATGATAATGGGCAAATTACTTCCCTTGGGCCTCAGGGTCCTTATCTGTGTGTGAAATGAGATTGGATTCACTAGACAATTTCTAGTGTCTCTTCCAAATCTGAATTCTTTGAGACTAAAGCAAAGCAGCAAAAGTCAAGGAGAAATTCAATATCAATGGATTCTTTGGGAGGAGTATATATCCAAGTTATTGACTCCTTATTCTAGGTCCCTGACAGCAGGTATGTACATTTGTAGAGACAATGTCTAATGGTTCATTTATGTCACTGATGGGTATTTTTACATGGTTTCTTAACAAATGATAGACTGCCTTCCAGGTACTGTATATTTTGTTTGGGATAGTTTGTAGAGGAAAGTATGCTGGAATAGTAGCCAGAGGACTTGGGTTCGAATCCCAACTCTTTTTCTTGCTAGTTTTATTATTTATAACTTGATCCTTTTAGTCTTCAGTTTCTTTAGCTATAATATGAAAGGGTCAGACCAAATGGCCTCTATGATTCATTTTAGCTTTTGGGTTTTGATCCTGGGACAGACATATTTCTCATTTTTACTAAGTATTTTGATAGTTGATATTTGATCTTTTGTACTTGGTATTTATACTTTTAAACTCTGAGTGTTAGAGATCTGAGTCTGACTGTTTTTACAATGTGTTGAATTTTCCTATTCTCCAGGGGGTAGATTGTCAAAGAAAAGAGAAGGCATAAGAGCAAAATGCCTACTTTGCTCCCTATTCATCTTAGCAAAAACTTGAACTAGGAAAGGCTCAAACAATTTTTGACATCAAAGAGAGGACTTAGACAGAAATAGAAATCTTCCTCATTTCGCTTGATTCAGCTCCTGTCAGAATACCGAGCATGCCAATTCAGCCTGAAAGGTACTGCTTAGGAAAATAGCAGGATTGCAGTCTTCTTCCTCATGAATTGGAACAGAATTAAGGGCACTTTATGAGCTTTTAACCAGAGATGAGAACATCCTAGTGGAAGAGAGAGTGAGGCAGTTGCAAAAGTTTTACCCAGGATTTGTTTGAGGAACCAAAAAAAAAAAATCACAAAAGTGGGGTAGAGAGGAACTTTCATGATTGGGAACAAGAAGAGCTTTAGAAACTTCTCAAAATACCTGAAACTCAATTATATCAAGATTTGACATCCCCTTTCCATCTCCTGCCCCCAATATTTTTCAATTTATTCTATAACCACTTAACCTGATAGCAATGTCTTAGAATAAAAAGTCCTGTTTTATTTTTTAACACCTATTCTCATTTTCCTTAAGGAACCTGTATGGCTTATCTATATGAACACACCATTCACAGTCCCATTAGTGATTATTTCACAAGACTACTCACTTTCAACATGATGGATTTGGTGACTACTAATGGATCTGATACATGACAAAATGATTGCTCAAAATCTATTTGATAGAAAGCAATTCCAACCTTAATCTTAATTCATTGCTCTATCTAGTTGTCTTCCAGTACTGAAATTCAGTATACATATATTGACAATCATATAGAATTCTTCCTTCTGCCCTTGCTATTCCCACCTCCTTATCCAATCATTGACAAAGTTCTGTTCATTCTTTCTTCAAAATGTCTGGCGTATTTATCTTTGCATTCATTACTGTTTCTAGCTTCTTCTCCAACCTCTGTGTCTCCAGTCTTCACCTCCCTCTAAATCGTCCCCCATAACACTTTGAGGTTAGTCTTTATGAAACATTACTTTCATTATGTCACTTTCACTCTTGGTAATTCCCACTGAAGAAAACTCAAATATTTTGACCTGGCATTCAAAGTACTTTATAATTTGGCTTCTACCTACCTCTTTCCAACCTTATCTCCTATTACTCTTCACTATTTATCCATCATTTTAACCAGAATAATATACTTGTTATCTGAGCATGTTTTTATTTAAATCAGACCTCCCTACCTTTACTTGGACTATTACTTCCCCTTACCTCTAAATCTGCTCAAATCCTATTCATCCTTTAAAGTCCATCTAAATTCCCTCCTCCTCTGAAAAAGCCTTTTCTGATCACAGGGCTCTCTCCTTTTTCTGAAATCTAAAGCACTTATCTATAGCACTCATTCTGTACCTAATCAAATATTGCTTTATATTTTCAAGATTTGTATCTATATGCCATTTCCCTACTTAGTCTTCAAACTTCTCAAGGTCATTGACTATTTTGTTTTTTACTTTTTACCCTGAGTGAATGGCACAGTGCTCTGCATAATTAAATGTTGGTTGAATGTAACCTAATTGGAATCCAAATTGCCCAGAATGGAAAAAGTCTATCTCTTTAATGCTAATATTCCCCTGGTGTTGAAATACAATTGAGGATTAGGGATGCTATAATCTCAGAAGACAAATAACTACCAGTGACACAATGGAAAAATGTATGGTGGACAAAATTGGCCTCATGTTATCAAGAACAATTTTTACATGAGAGATGACATCATTGAGACTACTAATAGAATGTGAGCCTCTTAAGGGGACCATCTCTCTTTTGTATTTGTTTTCCTCATTGCTTAATATGGTACCTGCCAAACCATGAGTGCTCAAATATATTCATTTTGTTCGTTCATTCATCACAAAGGGAAATCAACTGATCAAAAACTGAGAAAAAAAGATAATACATGAGTGCTACTGTTCTGGGTATGAAATCAAAGGACCTGGAATAAAATCCTGGCTTTGACATTAACTATTTTACTACCTTGCACAAGCCCTATCATTTTTCCACACCTCAGTTTCCTCATCTGAAAAATGAGGTTGGATTATATGACTCTAACACTTCTTCAGCTCTGTATCTATGATTCTGTGACTGTCATATTTCTTTGTATTGCCCACAGGTTCTATTGTAAGACTGAGCACACTATGGATGTTTGAAAATATTTGTTTGATTGTTTTGAATAATTACAAACTCTTACATTTTTCTGGGCCCAAATAAAAACACTCAGTCATGCCCATATAGGTATTTTAGAATTATAGGATTTTAGTGTTGGGAGATTGGCTTAAAGTTGACTTAGCCCTGGGGTGGGGAACCTGTGGCCTTGAGGCCACATATGGCCTTCTAGGTCCTTGGGTGTGGCCTTTTGATTGTGTCCAAGTTCTATGGAACAAATCCTTTTATTAAGGGGATTTGTTCTGTAAAGTTTGAATTTAGTCAAAGGGTTACACTTGAGGCCCTTGAGGGCCACATGTGGCCTCAAGGCCACAGGTTCCTCAACCCTGACTTAGCCCAATACCCTCTCCTATTTTATGAATGAAAGAACTGAGAAGCTAAATGATTTCCTTATGATACCACAATGATAGATCCAGAATTCAAACCCAAGTCATCTGATTTCCAGGCAAATGCTCTGTCAAGTGTCAGTACATGAGTTAAGCACCTACTATATGCCAGGTACTGTGCTAAATGCTGGAGATATAAAGAAAGGGGGAAAAAAATCACACACTTGTCTGAGATCTCAGGAGCTCACAATCTAATTTTAATTTTCATTACACCATAGTTCTGCTCATACTAAGTTCATTCAACAGAAATCTCTGAGAATGGTTAATTTTAAAAAATTACTTTATTTGTTTTCAGTTTTCAAAAATCGTTTCCATAAGTTTTAAATTTTCTCACCCTCACTCCCCACTTTCCCACAAGACTGTATGCAATCTTGTAAGGGTTCTACACATACATTCCTATTGAACACATTTTTATATTAGTCATGTTGCATAGAAGAATTAAAATGAATAGGAGAAACCATGAGAAAAACCAAACCAAAACAAAATATAACACAGGCAAAAATAGTCTGCTTCACTCTGCATTCCAATTCCATAGTTTTTTCTCTGGATTTGGATGGCATTTTGCATCAAGAGTCCTTTGGGAATGCTTTAGGTCCTTGCAATGTTGTGAAGGGCTAAGTCTATCAGAAATAGTCCTCATACATATGGCTGTTACTGTCTATAATATTCTCCTGGGGGGCGGAGCCAAGATGGCGGAGTAGAAAGACGCACATACACATAGCTCTGAACCCACAACCCATAGAATGGCTACAGGGAAGTAACTCACGGCGAATTCCGCACCCAGAGGCCACGGAACATTGGAGCGAGGGAGATTTCTGTTCCAGAGAGACCTGCAAACCTCTCGCGGGGGGGTCCTTCGCGCTGCGGACTGGGCGCCGGGACTGGGAGCTGAGTGCAGCCCTGCCGCGACCGCGGCACCGAGAGGAAAAGATCCGAGCAGGCTTCACAGACAGGATCTCCAGCGGCCACGCGGGTCCCTCCACCCACAGAGGGATCTGCAAACCTCTCGCAAAAGGTCCGTCGCGCTGCAGACACAAAGCCCAGCCCAGACCTGCTGCGGCCACGGCTGTGGCACCGAGAGAAACAGATCCGAGCAGGCTTCAGGGACTGGATCTCCAGCGGCCGCACAAGTCCCTCCACCCACAGGTGACAGGGGTGGGTGAGAGAGTCTCTTTGGCGGGTCGAGAGGGGAGTGGGGTGCCCCCATAATTCAGGCCCCCCCCCCCCCCGGAGGTAGAAGCTGAGAGGCGGCTGCAGACAGGGGCTCCCCAAGCGGGCGGGAGCGGAAGGTCTGCGCATAAACCCCCTGAGGGAACTGAGCCTGAGAGGTGGCCCCGCCCCGATCTCAGCACCAGATCATAATCTCATACTGAATAGCAGCCCTGCCCCCGCCAAAAGCCCTGAGGCTGGAAGCAGCATTTGAATCTCAGACCACAAACACGGGCTGGGAGGATCAGGAGGTGAGGTGGGTGTGAGGAAAATATTCAGAGGTCAAGTCACTGGCTGGGAAAATGCCCAGAAAAGGGAAAAGAAATAAGACTATAGAAGGTTACTTTCTTGGCGAACAGGCATTTCCTCCCTTCCTTTCTGATGAGGAAGAACAATGCTTACCATCAGGCAAAGACACAGAAATCAAGGCTTCTGTGTCCCAGCCCACCCAATGGGCTCAGGCCATGGAAGAGCTCAAAAAGAATTTTGAAAATCAAGTTAGAGAGGTGGAGGAAAAGCTGGGAAGAGAAATGAGAGACATGAAGTCAAAGCATGAACAGCAGATCAGCTCCCTGCTAAGGGAGACCCAAAAAAATGTTGAAGAAATTAACACCTTAAAAACTAGCCTAACTCAATTGGCAAAAGAGGTTCAAAAAGCCAATGAGGAGAAGAATGCTTTCAAAAGCAGAATTAGCCAAATGGAAAAGGAGATTCAAAAGCTCACTGAAGAAAATAGTTCTTTCAAAATTAGAATGGCACAGATGGAGGCTAATGACTTTATGCAAAACCAAGAAATCACAGAACAAAGAGAGAAGAATGGAAAAATGGAAGATAATGTGAAATATCTCATTGGAAAAACAACAGACCTGGAAAATAGATCCAGGAGAGACAATTTAAAAATTATGGGACTACCTGAAAGCCATGATCAAAAGAAGAGCCTAGACATCATCTTTCATGAAATTATCAAGGAAAACTGCCCTGAGATTCTAGAACCAGAGGGCAAAATAAATATTCAAGGAATCCACAGAACACCGCCCGAAAGAGATCCAAAAAGAGAAACTCCTAGGAACATTGTGGCCAAATTCCAGAGTTCCCAGGTCAAGGAGAAAATACTGCAGGCAGCTAGAAAGAAACAATTCAAGTATTGTGGAAATACAATCAGGATAACACAAGATCTAGCAGCCTCTACATTAAGGGATCGAAGGGCATGGAACAGTATATTCCAGAAGTCAAAGGAACTAGGACTAAAACCAAGAATCACCTACCCAGCAAAACTGACTATAATACTTCAGGGGAAAAAATGGTCTTTCAATGAAATAGAGGATTTTCAAGTATTCTTGATGAAAAGACCAGAGCTGAAAAGAAAATTTGACTTTCAAACACAAGAATGAAGAGAACCATGAAAAGGTGAACAGCAAAGTGAAGTCATAAGGGACTTACTAAAGCTGAACTGTTTACATTCCTACATGGAAAGACAATATTTGTAACTCTTGAAACATTTCAGTATCTGGGTACTGGGTGGGATTACACATACACACACGCTCACATACATAGAGACAGAGTGCACAGAGTGAATTGAATAGGTTGGGATCATATCTTTAAAACAAAATGAAATCAAGCAGTGAGAGAGAAAAATATTGGGAAGAGAAAGGGAGAAACTGAATGGGGCAAATTATCTCTCATAAAAGAGGCAATCAAAAGACTCATTAGTGGAGGGATAAAGAGGGGAGGTGAGAGAAAAACATGAAGTCTACTCTCATCACATTCCACTAAAGAAAAGAATAAAGTGCACACTCATTTTGGTAGGAAAACCTATCTCACAATACAGGAAAGTGGGGGATAAGGGGACAAGCAGGGTGGGGGGGATGATAGAAGGCAGGGCATGAGGAGGAGAGTGCAATTCGAGGTCGACACTCATGGGGAGGGATAGGATCAAAAGAGAATAGAAGTAATGGGGGACAGGATAGGATGGAGGGAAATATAGTTAGTCCTATACAACACAACTATTATGGAAGTCATTTGCAAAACTACACAGATATGGCCTATATTGAATTGCTTGCCTTCCAAAGGGAAGGGGTGGGGAGGGAGGGAGGAAGAGAAGTTGGAACTCAAAGTGTTAGGATCAACTGTCGAGTAATGTTCTTGCCACTAGGAAATAAGAAAAACAGGTAAAGGGGTATAGAAAGCTATCTGCCCCTACAGGACAAAAGAGAAGATGGAGACAAGGGCAGAGAGGGATGATAGAAGAGAGAGCAGATTGGTCATAGGGGCAATTAGAATGCTTGGTGTTTGGGGGGGGAGGGGATAAAAGGGGAGAAAATTTGTAACCCAAAATTTTGTGAAAATGAATGTTAAAAGTTAAATAAATAAATTTAATAAAAAAAAAGTAAAAAAATAAAAAAATAAAAAAAAATAAAAAAATATAATATTCTCCTGGTTCTGCTCATTTCACTCAGCATCAGTTCATATAGGTCTTTCCAGGTTTTTCTGAAGTCTGTCTGTTTGTCATTTCTTATAGCACAATAGTATTCCATTACGTTCACATAACCACAACTTGTTCAATCATTCCCCAACTGATAGGCATTCCTGCGATTTCCAGTTCTTGGTCACCACAAAAAGAGCTGCTATAAATATTTTTGTATAGGTGGGACCTTTTCTCATTTTTTATGATCTCTTTGGGCTATAGACCTAGAAGCAATATTGCTGAGTCAAAGGGTATGCCCATTTTTATAGCCTTTTGGGCATAGTTCCAAATTGCTCTCCAGAATGGTTGGAGCAGCTCACAGCTCCACTAGCAATGAATTAGTGTTCCAATTCTCCCACATCTTCTCCAACATTTATCATCTTCCTGTTTTATCATGTTAGACACTCTGATAGGAGTGATATGCTACCGCAGATTTGTTTTGATTTGCATCCTGAAAATGGTTAATTATGAAGTGTTAAGAACAGAGATATAGGAATCAATAGTACTAAGGAAGTTTCTATGTATAGTAATCATACTCTGCAATTCTTAAAGATACTAGCCAGATAGGACATTATAGTTGCTATATTTTTGAAAATATATAAAATGTATTTACATGGAAAAGTCAACATTATGCCACAAAATCTTAGGATAATTTAAGTACTTTTCATCTTGTTTAGTCATGTCTGAATCTTCATGACCACATTTGAGGTTTTCTTGGCAGAGATACTAGAGTGGTTTGCCATTTTCTTTTCCAGCTCATCTTACAAATGAACTGAGGTAAACAGGATTAATGACTTGCCTAGGGTCACACTCCTAGTAAGTGTCTGAGGCTGTATTTGAACTCAGGTGTTAAAGATCTTCCTGACTTCAGGCCCAGCCCTCTATCATGTTACCTAGCTGCCTATAATTTTCATCTACCATGCAAATACATTCCCTCTTTCTAAGAAGATAGGTACAATTTCTTAGAATGCCCCGAATTACAAATGTCATATTTATTACATTTTAATTTCTGTTATCTTTCTTTGTCAATACAATCTATGCATCAATGTAATCAAAGTGTAGAGCTCTGGGAAGATGAGTTCAAGTCCAGACTCAGACATTAAACATTAAGACCTTGGACAAGTCACTTAACCACTGCCTCAGTTTCCTCATTTATAAAATGGTGATAATAATAGTAACTACCTCCCAGGGTTGCTGTGTGAATCAAAAGCAATAATAATTGTAAAGTGCTTAGCACAGTGCCTTGATCATTGTAGGCACCATATACATGTTAGCTATGTTATTAATAATAGTTATAATAATGGATCATGTTATAAAAAGATACAGTATGGTGATGTGGAAAGAGAAGAGGTTCTTGAGTCAGAGGACAATGCTGAAATCCCACTCCTGAAAATTATTGCCTGTGTGAAATTGGGCAGGTCACTATATCACCGTGGGCCTTAGTTTACTTATTTGTAAAACAAGGAATTTGGTTTAGATGGCCACTGAGGTCCTTTCCAGCTCTAGATCCAGGCAGTGCTAGTTACTTTTTGTCTGTGTGCATGTCATAACCGCCATACTACATTTTAAGTTCTATGAGATCAGAGTCCAGGCTTTCTTTATTCTTATATACTATAGTGGAAAAAGCACACAATTAGGAGTCACATGACCTGGCTTTGTCAATAGCTGTGGACCTCTAGGTCTTTGCTGGGTTGGATGAGTGGGTTGGACAAGGTGACCTTTAATATGCCTTCTACCTCTAAATATATGATTTCCCAATACTCAAAAACAAAGCATTGGTGTCTAGTGGACACTTAACAAATGCTCAGTGTATCATGTAGAAAATGGCCATTTTGCCAATTAGTCCAGGGCAAATGGTGCTTTGTTCCAAGGTACTGACCTGGGTTGGGTGCAGGCAGGGAGGGTTCTTCTCTTTTCCATTTTTGGGGATGCTGTCACCATGGCATCCCTGGATCCAAGATGTTATGGTTTTCTGCCCTCCATGACATACCCACTCAGTTGAATTTCACCCAAATGCCAGGATTTCCAATACAGCTTCTGAAGTAGGAAATGAAAATGCTATTATCCTCATTTTACAAATGAAGAAACTAAAACATGGTTAAATGAATTACCCGTAGTCATACAATAAATGAGTGCTCAGATCGCCTGCCTCTGATGCTCTTTCTGTTAAACCATACAGTCTCTCAGAAACTCATCCCTTGAAGAATGCAAGTATCTTTAATAATTTTCCTCCATCATGGAGGAAAAGTAATACTTGAGGTATACTTTCCTCATTACCCACTCATCGTTCAGCCCTTAGTAATTTAATTTTCAACAATGACTTCTTTACGGTTAAGTGAAATGTTATTTTTCTGTCCTCTTTCTTGACTTCTCTGTGACATTCAGTGCTATAGACTTTCTACACTGATACACTGTTTTACTTTGGTTTCCATGATGCTGTCATCCCATGGTTCCTCTGCTACTCTGATCAGTCCATTTTGGTTCCTAATCTTCCTCTTTTCCCTTAAATACATCCTTGGTCCTCTCTTCTCTATATACTCCCTTTGTGATGTGATCCATTTCCATGCTTAAAGATCAAAACTCTGATCTCTTATTCCTAAGCTACTGTCCTTTAAGCCATCAGCTGGCAAACAAGCTTAATAGTAAACTCTACTAGCTTCTTTTGATGTGATCAAATTGCCTGATGTTTAGTTTATTTTTTTCCTATTGCCTTATTTATTGGTCAAAGACTATTGTTTAGAGCAGGTGCCAAACATGCTGTCTAGTGGTCCAAACCAGATTAAAATGTAATTGGGAAATACTTTTCAAATTAATAAAAAATATAATAGAACATAGATAATGTTAATATGTGGTTTTCTAAGTCAGTATGTGGCCCACAGGGATCAACACATGAGATTTAGTGGTTTCTGTTTTTGGGGGGCTTTAATACCACTAGTTAGAGCATTCTGTCCTCCATTGGATGTTTTACTGCTCAGATAACCTTTATCAATTTTTATGTCTTCTTGGCATATGTTTTTTAAAAGTGTGTCCCACAGAGGTCTTAAAAGACTCATGTTGTCACAGCATGTTATTCATTGTTCCTTTGCAGAAAAGCCCAAGGACAACCTATATTACTGAAGTTAAAGTATGAAATATGAAAGCCATTTCCTAACAACTTACCAGTCCCATCTTTGCTCTTTGTCTTCCACTGTGAATTTCTTCCTATAACTTTTCTTTCCCATTATTTATGTTCGACATAGAGATTCAGATGCCTGCTCTGATTGTTCATACATCTGTAAAATAAAGTGGAGAACTGAGCAAAATATAAGAAATCAAAGGAAATATCAACATAGTTCTTCTTAAATATCTTCTAGTGATGTGCTCATTGGCCCCAGGCCTGCCCCAGTCCATAGGAGAGTCCTACCACCTAAAAGCTATCTGGCCTTACCAAAGCACCTTACAAAGGTCAAGGGCTTGACAAGTAAACTCTGGCAGAGGTAAATAAAATGCTTTAGAAAATATTCTTTAATTTCAGTAGTAAAAGTAGAAATAACAATTAAAAAAAGATATAGAGCCATTTTCTAGATCATTGGCATTTGATTCCCAGAACCCTGAAGTCTTATGCTATATTGTGTTCTCATTTTTCTTCCTACTCAATTCTGACCTCATCATGGCCAAAGACTTCAAAAATGCCCTCTCTTTTACGCTTGAGTTCCTTCTCCTTCTAAAGCTCCACTTTGCCTTTTCCTTTCTTAATACTGAATTGTCATAGTCTATTAGAAGAAATTAGGATGCCAAACTGACTAGGCTTGCCACCAATTTATGCTACCTGACTTTCATAGGATCTCTATGAATTGTATTCATAATGATACCTGACATATATGTAATTCTTTACGTACATGGTCTCATTTGATTCCTTCAACTGCCATTTCAGGTAGGTACATTTAGCACAGAGCTCTAGCATAATGTATACTCAGGAAGGTCTGGGTTCAAGTCTTCCCTCCAACATATACTGATTGTATGACATTCATTATTATAGACTACCTTCTCTTCCCTGATATATGCAAGGTCTGGTTTCCATGGCACTGCCATCTCATGGTTCTTCTAGCTCTCTGACCAATCCCTGTTGGTTCCTTATTAGTACTCTCTTGGTGATTTCATCTATTTCCATGAGTACAATAATCACCTCTTTGTAGATGACTTCAGAATCCATAGCTTCATCTGCAATTGTTCCCCCGGGCTGTAGTATCCTATTTCCAGCTCTTAGATGGGCAACTCCACTGGCATTCATTGGGAGATCCAGATTCCTATTGCAAACCTAACACATCACCTTTCCCTCTGAAAGCTGCCTTTCTTGGTAACCTCTATTTCTTGCATTGGTTCCACTATCTTTCAAATCACTCAGACTCATGTTCCCAGAGCCGTCTTTATCTCTTTTCTCTCCTTTATCCTACACTTTGAATTAGTTACCAAATCCTTTGAATTCTACTTCCACAATATTCCTAGCAGCTCTTCTTTCCTCAACATTCTCAAAGCAACAGCCATGGTTTAGGCTGCCATTGCCTCTTACCTGGGTTATTATTGTAATCATTTCTTAACTGGCCTTTCTGCTTCTACTCATCCATTATCTGACACATTCTTTTCTCTATAACACTGCCCCACTCATCTTTTTAATATACCACTCTGATCAAATTGTTCTTCAATTCAAAAGCCTCCAGTGTTTTCTCATTCCCCACCGAATAATGAACATTGAAAGCATTCGACGATCAGACTCCAACTTACCTTTATAGCCTTATTTAATAATAACAGCCACAGTAACAGTAATAATAATAAATGGCATTTAACTTGTGCTTTAACATTGCAAAGCATTTTTGCACTTTGCATTAATTTTCACGTTATTCTCCCTTTTGTCATTTATGTGTTGGTGACAGGATTGCTTTCCATTCCCCATTCTGATCCTTCCTCTCAGGGTTCTGTGCCTTTGCTGACACTATCCCTCATATGTGGAATCAGCTTTCCTCTAATTCACTATACTCCGTCAAAATCCTTTTCTTCCTTTAACTTCTAGCTCAGTTACCATCTCAGTTCATGAGGGAGACTATTAAATGATTTACAACTTAAAAATTAAATGCTAAACTATTGCAGTGTGGTAGATAAGAGACCTCTGATTTAAAATGATTAATAAAACATGAACATTTTCCATCTCCCAATTCCATTTATTTCTGGTATTTTTCAGCTAATCTATTCCTATTTTCTTGGGACCATGTTATATGCTTTGAACCACAATATACGCTGCATGGTGATATACAGAAGTATACCACCTGGTTCCCACTCTCAGGGAGCTTACAATCTTGCAGAGAGATAAAAGCAAAAAAACATGAAATAGTAATTAACCAAATGTCAATTTAGATGTTACAGATATGACTAGCATACAAGCTGTAAATGCTGCTACTCCATGGCAAAGGTAGAAATAATGTAGAGGAAATAAGATTTCTCTAAAAGTTTTCTTGGCTCACACAGCTCTGGTTAGCAACTGTGGGGAGTAAGCTCAGAGAGTGTAGAATAGCAGACTTCCAACTTCTACCAGAAACAGACTTCATATTTATGAGCCCTCATTCCTACTTCCTTCTTCTAGAAAGCACCATTCCTCCTTCCACTCTCCCCCAAACATTATTCCAACAAGAGTCCTGTATGTCTCATCTCTTTGCTGCCTGCCCTCTTTATAATATCATTGTCATATATTTGGAATAATCTTACACATGCACAACCCAAATTCCAGGGAGTAGACCCGTCTGTAACCTTGGAAACAGTCTTCATGTGTTTATTTAATGTCTCCAGGTAATCTAACCAATTTCCAAGAGTTTGACATTTCTGTGGCCTTATTATATGCTACTTGTCTTCACATATTCTATGGGCTAGTTAAACTGTCTTTGCTGTTCTTTACATACAATATCCTACTTCCCACCTCCATGTCTTTGTGAAGTCATAAAATTCTCTCCTTCCTTCCCCATCAATTTTAGGATTCCTTGCTTCAAAGCTTAATTCACAACTGCCTCCCGCATGAGACCTTTCTTGATCCTCCTAGCTGCTAATGTTTTCCTCCAAATCACATTCTATTTATTTTGCATATTCTAATAAGTGTATGTTGTTTCCCACTATAGAATGTATGATTCTTGAGGGAAAAGATCGTTACATTGCTGTCTTTGTGTCCCTAGAACCTAGTATAATATCTGATACCTTGGAGGCCCTTACATGTTCATTGATTGATTCTGGGTATAGTTCCCTTCCTGTTTGTGTCAAGTGAATCTTATCTGTGTCTCAGCCCACAAGGACTATTCTTTATCCTCACCTGTATTCCCTGGAGCAAAATTCTTGCAAAAATATCGTAATGCTAATGTTGTTGTCATCATGACTATATGCACACCAGATTCTTCTATTCTCTACTATTCCTGAAGTCTGTCCAAGGTCATATTTATTGCTTTCATAGTACTATCTATCCATCTCATCCTCTATTATCCCCTTTTCCTTTTACCTTCAATCTTTCCCATCAAGATCCTTTCCAATTACTCTAGTCTTCTCATTATGTGTCCAAAGTATTTAAACTTCAGCTTCTCGAATTGTCCTTCCAGTGAATAACTTGAATTAATTTCTCTAAGTATTGATTGATTTGATCTCCTTGCTTTCTAAAGGACTCTCAAAAGTCATCTCCAGCACTACAATGTAAAAATGTCAATTCTGCAGCCTTCCTTAGAATTCAGCTCTCACAGATATACACATTGCTACTGGAAAAATCATAGCTTTGATCCAGGCATGGGGAACCTGTGGCCTTGAGACAACATGTGGCCCTCCAGGTCCTCAAGCGCAGTCCTTTGACTGAATCCAAACTTCACAGAACAAATCTCCTTAATAAAAGGATTTGTTCTATAGAACTTGGACTCAGTCAAAAGACTGCACCCAAAGACCTAAAAGGCCACATGTACCCTCAGGGCTGCAGGTTCTTCACCCCTGCAGTTTGTCAGAAAGTTGGTGTTTCTGTTTTTTAGTATACTGTCCAGATTTGCCATCGCTTTCCTTCCAAGGAGCAAGCGTCTTAATTTCATTACTGCAGTTACTGTCTGCAGCGATCTTTGAGCCCAAGAATATAAAATCTGACACTTTCCATTTCTTCTGTATTTGCCAAGAAGTGATGGGACTGTTGCCCAAATCTTATTTTTTTTTGATGTTAAGCTTCAAGCAGACTTTTATATTCTCTTCTTTTGCCCTCATCAAGAGGCTTGTCAGTTCTTCTTCACTTTCTGCTATCAGAGTGATATTATCTATATATATTATCAAAATATTACCTATATGTTATATATTATCTATATTATAGGTATATCGATATTATTGATATATATCAAATACATCTATATTATCTATATATTATCAAAAATCTTAGAATCTAAGATTTTTGATATTTCTCTCAGCAACCTTAATTCCAGCTTTTGATTCATCCAGCCTGTCATTTGACATCATGTATTCTGCTCTGCATGTAAGTTAAATAAATAAATTCTCATACTTTTTTCCAATCTTAAACCAATACATTTTTCCATGTTTGGCTCTATTGCTACTTGGCCTGCATATAGAAGACAAGACATGTTTTGTCTTCTCAGAAGACATGTAAAATGATCTGGTACTCCCATCTCTTCGATAACTTGCCATATTTTGTTGTGATCCACATAGTCAAAAGTTTTAGTGTAGTCAGTGGAGAAGAAGTAGATGCTTTTTTTTTTTTAAAACTCACTTGCTTTCTCTTTAATCCAGTGAATGTCGCCAATTTGGTCTCTAGTTGCTCTGCCTCTTTGAAAATCAGCCTACTCTTCTGGTAATTCTCAGTTCACATGTTACTGAAGCCTAGCTTGTAGAATTCTAAGCATAACTTTGTTGGTGTGTGAAATGAGCACAATTGTTTGGTAATTTGAACATTTAGGATTTGGACAGACATTGATTTTTTCCAATCCAGTGACCCCTGCTGAGTTTTCTAAATTTTCTGGCATATTGAATGAAGTATTTTAACAGAATAATCTTTGAAGATTTTAAACATCTCAGCTGGAATTCTTTCACTTCCACTAGCTTTATTGTTAGCAATGTTTCCTAAGGTCCACTTGACTACATCACAAGGCCAGATAATTGTAAAGATGTGCCACCATTTTGAGTTTCTGAGTCTAAATAGAAAGACCTTGGACTTAGGACAGCTCATTCATTCCTCTTTTCCCCTTGTTCTTGGCTTCTGTTACTCCTGTGTGTTAACCAGTTGTCTCCCATCACAGTGATTGCAAGGACACCAAGAAGACCTTGATTCCTGAAAAAATTCTTTCCTATCCCTTTTCTTTAGTGAAAGATTTTGTCCCTGTTAAATTGCAAATATTATGGATCTTCCTTTAAGTTTTTATCAGTTATCTGTACCTTAGTGTCCCTAATATCCCATTAAACTATGAGCACTTTGAAAATAGGAGAAGCTATATGTGTGTACCTTCTTTGCATTCTCAGATCGTAGCTAAGTGTGTGGTACATGGTAGGTACCTTGACTTGCTTACTAAAGGATTTTCCAATAAGTTGGATAACTTGGATGACCTTGGTCATGTCATTTCTCACTGGGTCTCAGTTTTCACCTCTGAAAAACCTGGAGGTTGGATTAGGTAACTTCTGACACTTAATATTACCTGATTCTGTATCTTTTGTGGGCTACTAGGTTCCTAAGGAAAAACAGAGGAAGAGACAGCCAAGAGAATGCTAGTAATGGTTCCTTTTCAACTGTGCTTCCATAAGTCCTGGGACTATCCCATAAGTGCTTTAGAAACTCAGAGGAGGCAGAAATCACAACGGGTCAAAGTAAATGCAATAGGCTTCTTTGGAGGAAGTAGAACTCAAACAGGACCCTGAAAGAAGAGTAGGATTTTAATAGGCAGAGAGGATTGGGAAGGGCATTAGAATAAAAGGTTTGGGAGCTAAAATGAGTAATGTGTGCTTGTGAGATAGTAGGTAGACTAGCCTTTCTAGAATAGAATATCTGTCTTTGGGCAGGTTGGGGGACTAATGGGAAGTAAGGTGAGGCAGTCAGAAGTTTGAAAGCCAGTTGTCAGGCATGATAGGGTAGGAAATAGGAAACCTCTGAAAGTTTTTGAACAAGCAAATAAAGTAAAATACTAGAAGACTATTTCTGGTGATGAGGTTGGATGTCATGGCCACCGCTTGATACCTGCTAGGCATAGGAACAGACTAAAGGAAACAGGGCTAATTTTAGAGCTGGAGTCAGACAGAAAAAGAAACATTGTTGGGGGCAGTGTGAACATCAAGACCTCAGGTTCTCACCTTCCTCACTCCCTTTCTCTCTCTCCCACTCCTTATCTCCTCATAACTTCCTTCTTTCTTTGTCTTTTCTCTCCACTTCACCTATGACCTTTTCCTCATCTGCCTTTACTCCCAACACCAGCCTAGAAACCCATCCATGACAGTTTCCTGATTCTGATCTACAGCTTTCATTGTGATTAAGTCTGCTTGAGCTTCCTAAATAGAAGGACCAGTTCTTCTGCCTGAACAGTACCTGCCTATGATAACACCCACTAGTCTAAATCCCAGAAAGCATTTACATAGCATTATTTTGTTAGAGATTATGAATGCATGCTTGAAGTTTGTGGGTACTTACTATCCTCAGTTTCCTAGGGAAAGAGAGAGCTTCTTCATGAGCAGAAGATATTACTGAGGCATCAGGGAGGTTACGGTCTGCCTCCCAGACTGATGAGTTTTCCTCCTGGCAATAATGGACATTTCTAAATCAATGTAAGAAATATAGCGGGGGCCTGGCAACAAATTATTAATCTGTTATTTGAGGGCCAGCCTAGCTAAGTTATATTAGATAGGTTCAACACTAGAAAGGTTCGTCATAGGATTATGAATTATTTAGGCACAAAAACTCCCAGTAGCATGAGGATCACTCTTGGAGTCAGGAAGCTCTGAGTTCAAGTATTACATCTGACACAAATTAGTTGTATGACCACAGGCAGGTTGCTTAAGCTCTAAGACTATCTACTAAAGCACAGAGGAATTGCAATATTCATCAGTGGAGAGAGTACTCACACTGACAAAAATCACAGATCTTTGAAGTATATATGTATATATGTGTATATATGTATATATACACATATATACATACACACACACACATATATATATTATATATATATACAGGAAATAACACAATGCTCCATCTGAGACTACATCTTCCTATTGCACAGGGAGTGTGAGGTTCAGTGTATTTTTGTTTGCAATTATATACCAAGTCCATAGACAGCAATGTGACAGACTGATGGGAGAATCAGTTTGGTATATTGAAAACAGATCACAAAGCACTTAAATTAAGAAGTCCTATGTATTACTCTTGGGCCTAGCACTTCCTAGCTATATGGCTTTTAGTTTCTTAGCTTTTCATTAATTCTACATGTAGAATCAAGTGAGTCTTTTTGAGTGCGACTTCAGAGAAGCCAGGAAGGCAGACACACTTATCTTTAGAATTCTACCAATAGAGGTTCATTCCTTTGGATAATATATGTACTCCACATTAAAATGATGTAAATTATGGTGTTGTGAACTGGAAGTAATGTTTCTAGTCACTGAATTTAGACCATTCATTTTAAAAATATATATTTTATTTTTAATTAATGGACTAAGTAAAACAAATATTTCCATGATATAGTATAAACGCACATGAAACTACAAGTCTGTTTTATACTTGTTATTCCTTTTAAATATATAATTAAGTTATCATATAAATTTTGTTTCCTTTTTTTCCTGGGTGATAGGCTTAATGCTATTATTGTCCCATTTAAGAAATTATTTGGGATCTGGTGACCTAGTTTTATGTTAGAAGTTTAGTTTATGCATTAATTTCTGATGGCAATTGATTTAGCTCTGGTCTGACTTCACAGCAATGACAGTGACTATTACCATGAATATCAGAAACTATTACAATGATATCAATGTTGGAATTTCCATAGTGAATGAGTATTAGTTAACTCATTTTGCTGTTTCACAGAAGCCTTTTCTGTTCCTAGCAAGGACAAGATCCAGTTGATCAAGCAGTCATCAGGGTTACTCATCACAAATGGGGATGGCCATTCTTTAACCCCACCCTCCCACGCCCACTCCTGATTTCTCACTAGTATTGTTGCTGCTTTCTAATTTAGGCATATGATTCAGAGATTGAAAGGTGATGTTGCCTCTGTCCTCCCATCTGATAGTAGACTTTAAGCTACTACTAGGCCCTGTTGTTACCTCCTCGCATGGTTACATCCATCTGCTATAGCTTGGTGAGGCTAGAGGATAGGGGGTCATAGGAGATGAGTGGAGCCAGTCATGGTGACTTTCACATGTGTTATTTCACTGTGTTATCACAACTCTGTGAGGTACATACTCTTCATGGAATAATGAAAACATATAAACACACAATTATGTTCTGCTCCTAATCTGCTGTATGACCTAGGGTATGTAACTTCCCTTCCCTGTACCTCAGTCTCCTCATTTGTAAAACGAATAGGTTAGAGTAGATGATCTCTTTGGAAACTAATTAGGACATAGAGAAGAAAAAAAGTCAGAATCCCTGTTCATAGTGTAAAATGAGCTGGGTCAGAGCAAGCCATACATTGAATAGGTAGCCAGCACTCAAATGTGCCATTTTCTGTGATTTTCTTGTGATAATCCCTGCTGGTAGGATGATTCTGTGATTATATTTGGCTTATAATAGCTTTCTTAGATAATATAAAGCAAGTGTTGTGTTTGGGTTATTTTGGGGAGGTGTGTTGCAATGGGATTATTCCCCATTGTTAGTCTAACAATTTAGTATAACTGTGTGTTAATAAACCTTTCATTTTTGGGGGTACAATTTCAACACTTGAAGGTAAATAACAACATCTGAATAATGTGTACTAATAAAATGTAGGAAAGAAGGAATGAAAAATGTTTTGTTTGGGTTCATAATAGGTTTGCAGCCACATTACCATCAAACACAGTTTAGCAGCTTAAAAAATGATGCTTGCTGCAAATTATTTCCATGATTGTGACATTTGAAAGCTGCTAGAATGTTTTAAGACTTTCTGCAGTCTGGTGTTGAATTGAATTAATTATTTCTTTTGATTTCTGTCTTTTATAAGCAAAAGTTCCTTGTGTGAAAAGGGAAGAATAATTATGCAAATGAGTACCAGCAACTTCTTAGACAATCAGGAATTAGTGATTATTGTCCAGGTCTCCATGCCTGGTGGCAGATGCTGCAGGGGTGGAGCTCCCAGGCTCATCCCTGCTCTAACGACTTGACTGGGCCTGAGCTGGCTTTTGGGAGGACATTATTTCTTCAGGGGCCTAGTTTGGAACAGTGCAAATTGGCTTTGTACACAGGAGAAGCAACAGTTAAAACTGAGCCTGGGCAGCCAAGGCCACAGAAGGCCAATTACAAGACATCTGGAGTTGTACCAACAAAAAGGCTAATGGGCCATAAAGGACAGGCACCATGATGGAGGGAGACAGAAGGGAAAGGATTTGGGATATATGAATTGGACTCACTGTGAAGGGGGCAGTAATATAATTCTTGATCATCTCGGATCCTTGCTAATATGTGGGCAGTAGGAGAGAAGGGTTATAAAAAGGGAGAAGGAAAGACTCTTTAGGGTGATAAATTGCAGTTGCTTTACTCTACCATACTCCTGGTTTCAGCTTCATCTTTTGACAATAACTCATTGCCCCACATATATGTCTTTTGAAAATCAGGAAACGGGTGTATTATTTTATTAAATGAGAATTTGGCTGGGTGTGGTGGCACACACTTGTGATTCCTGCTACTGGGAAGGCTGAGGCTGATGGATTGCTTAAACTACCATGTCAGACCCCAGTATGATAAGCCCTTGAGGGTAGAGGAGGAAGACCAATAGGCTGCCTAAGAAGGGGTGAACTGGTCCAGAACAGGGAGAAAAAAGTTGGTCAAAACTCTCATGCCAGTAAGTAGAGAGATAGGATCCATATGTTGGCCACTACACATGTAGTCTGGGAAGATGGAGAAATCCTATTTCAGAAAACCCCCCAGGGAAGTGAGGGTTCACACAGTGTTATTGTTCAGTCATTTTCAGTCATATCTGACTCTTTGTCACCCCATTTGGGGTTTTCTTGGCAAAAGTGCTGGAAAGCTTTCTTTCTCCAGCTCATTTCATGGATGAGGAAACTGAAGGAAATGGGTTAAGTGACTTGCTCAGAGTCACACATCTCCTTAAGTGTCTGAGGCTGAATTTGAACTCAAGAAGATGAATCTTCCTGATTACAAGCCCAGGGACAGATCCACTGTGCCACATAGATGCCTGTTCACACAATTTATTTCCGTTTTTAGAACCTAGGTAAAGCCTGGGAAAGGGGATGAGTTATGCAAGAACCAATGGTTAAACAAACATTTTAAAAAGTCATTATCCAGATATAAATGGCAAAGTGAAGATCTGAGATTATTACCTGATCAAGACAAATTAATCTGTCTAAATTTTCTGAAAATATTTTTTAGTCTAGGTTGAGTAGACTATTGCCCCAGGTCCACTTCACTTTGCATTGAAGAAACAAAGTCCATAGTTCTTTGATAAACAATAATGGCTTTGGGATTTTTTTTATGAGAGAATTGTTTTAAAAGTCCATTTCATGAGTCCTGACTCATCCAGATCATCTCAGCTATGCTTGACACACTGTACAGGTCAAAGGTGTCAGTCTGCCCCTGTAAGATACAGTGGTCTTCTCTAAATTGGACACATTTGCAAACTTATTTCTTGTTACTCTATATGATGCATGCTAATACATTAGATTATAAGCTTCTTGAGGGCAGGAACTTTTACCTCTTTTTGTGTCCCCAGTTGTTAGCACAGTGCCTGTTACATACCGGGTACTTAATAAATATTGATTGATTTATTGATTGATGCTCTATATTGGCCTGTTTGATATTTCCCAAACTTGGCATTCTATCTTTCACCTCCATGCCTTTATACAAACTCTCTCCTATGTTTGGAAGGCACTTATGCCTCATTTATGACTTCTAGATTCCCTAGTTTCATTGGAAGCTCAGCACAGTACAGTAAAAAGACACCAACTCTGGAGTCAAAAGAATTGGGTTTAAATTCTGTCTGGTGCTTACTACCTATGTGACCTTGGGTTAATCACTTAATCATCTCAGCCTTCAACTTCATCAGCTGTAAAATTAAGGAGTTGGATTAGATAGCCTCTGATGCTCCTCCAAGTTCTAGGTTCTATGATCATATGCTGCCTGGGGGGAGATTTTTATTTTTATTCATCTGGATATTAATGCCTATTCTCTCCTCAAATTATTGTCTTTGTTTACCTATTATATCTGTAGGCTGCTTTTTGTTTTGTCTTGTTTTTAAATCTGTGCATTCCCAGAATCTAGTGGAGTACCTTGGACACAGTAGGTATTTAATAATGAGATGAATGAAATGATTTTGGATTAGGTAAACCAAATAAAGATAAAAAAACAGAGGAGGTGAGGAACTCAGGCAAAGGGATCACAGATTTTATGAAATATGAATCTAGTGCACCAGCTGGTGAGAAACTGGGGAAAAAATCTAAAAATATGTTGAAGGATATTTTTAAATAGCATGAGGCAAGACATGGGAACTCAAATGTACCAACAAATTGCTTAAGTGGCCCAGTCTAATCAGTCTGAAATTATACATTAAGGGAAAGATGAATAATGTGTAGTAGCATGGCAGTCAGAAGACCTGGCTTTAACACTAAAATGCTTTGGGCACATCACTTCACTTCTGTCAGCCTCATTTTTTTCATCTGTAAAATGGTGATGAGGGTTACTGTAGCACCTACTTCAAAGGCTTGGTGGGAGGATCAAATAGTAATTAATGATAATAACAAACAAATAATGCTTTAAGTTTTATAAAACATTTTGCAAATACTTTCATTTGATCCTCACAATAACAGTATGAGGTAGATACTATTATTATTTACCTTTTTAAATGAGGAAACTGAGGCAGAGAGATTAAATGACCTGTCCAGGGTCATATAGCTGCTAAGTACGTGAGACAGTATATTAACTTAGGTCTTCCAGACTCCAAGTCTAGCACAGTATCCACTATGAGGTCATACCTGTAAAGCATCTTTGTGACTGTAAAGGGCCATATAAATGTGAGCTAGCATTATTATTATCTGGTAATAAAGAAAAATGTTATGGCAGACACACCACCTCTACTCAATAAACTCCACTCTCTATAAGTTTTAGGGTCAAACATAAACTCCTCTGATTGGCATTTAAGGTTCTTTACAATCCAATTTCAATCTACCTTTGCAGACTCCTTTCTACATCCTCAAAGATACAACCAGACTGGTCTTCTTACAGGTCCTAAGACATGACATTCCAACTCTCAGCCTTATGTCTTTTTGAAGGTTCATCTTCTCCGACTCTCCTCACAAGGAGTATATATTCCCAGGTATATATTTCCTCCTTACTGTCATCCCTGGATTCCTAAAAGACTCAGCTCCAGAGGGACTTTCCCTGATCCCTCTTACCTTAGTTGCTCACGTGTTCCTTCTCTTCCCAAAGCTACCTTCTATTTTGTGTGTTTATGTGTGTGTGATCTATATAGATACATGTAACCTATATAGGTACATGTGTCTCCTGCTAGAATGTAAGCTCTGTGTATGTGACCTATATGGATACATGTAACCTATATAGATACATGTCCCCTGCTAGAATGTAAGCTCCTTGTGGATAGAGTGCTTTATTTTTGACTTTGTATCTCTGGGTGCTTATCATAGTGCATGTAACAAAGTAGTTGCTTCACAAATGTCTACTGATTGAAAAAAATAAGAATTCCTAAATATATTTGCCCATAAGTTTTATGTTTAGTATGTTCAATTATTGAGTCATGCTCCGTTGGACATAGATTTCTTCAGCTCAAGGAAGAATAACAAATAATCTTCAAGCTATCCAGCATCAGACAACTTTAGTCAGCATGGTATTCTCCACTACTGACCCCTCCTGAAGCAAAAAGGAAGTGAAGTTCGACCCCCTTTCCCTTCCCTCTCTTAGCTTTCTTTTAGCAGGGTTTGGATGAACCAGAGGATGCCTAGCTGGCTGATTACAGACATAGTCTGATTTAAATTGAAAAACTCTTCACCCACCTTTGGAATTCTCTGTAACTTGCTCCTAATCTGCTTGTCCAACATAATGAACACCCTTCTCTCCCTTTCACGTCCCCTCAGAATCCATACAAACTGGATGTTTTGCTGTTTCTGGGTCCTGGCCTTTGCTCATGCCGGAGGAGGATCACAAGTTTCCAGATTGGAAGGAACCACAGAGAACATCTAGTCCCATGACTTAATTTGACAGTTGAGTAAACTGAGGTTCAGAGATGACGAAGCCAGATTTGAAAATGAAGTATTTTGTATTACATTTTATAAGGGCAGGAAAGTTGCAAATCTACCCTGCTAAAAGTCTTGGGGAAAGGGCGTGCAAAATTTGGGGGACTTTTTTCAAAGGATCATTTAATTCTTTTTTCCTTTGTCAGAGACTGCCTTCTTTTGTAATAGAAGTTCTCAGTCTTAGTGGATGGCAAATTGTATTTGAGATGATAAATGGCCTTTTAGATTCATAGCAATTCCCGGCTTCTCCCCAGTTACTAATCAATCTCAATTTATTGCTTTTTATGATATAAACCAATACAGATAGTCTTCTGGTAATGTATTCTGGTTGTGTTATTTTGTATTTGATCCATGGAACATCACTTACTTTTCTGAGGCTGATTACAGAAATGTGAGTGAGCCTCCTCTCTGGATGCTTAGGAACTTTATAATTTCCACATTTCCATCCACAGTAAATGCCAGTTTATAGATCATTCATTGTGTTTACCATGAGAAAGAAACAAATCCAGTTCTATCATTCATAGGACCAGAGGGAAGGAACATCAGCCATTTCTGTCTGACCTTGGGCAAGGAGTATAACTTCTCTGAGCCTCAGGTCTTTCATCTTTAAATATTCAAACACTTAAACATATCTGGGATCTTTTCAACAAAGCTCTTCCCCAAGTGAAGCAGATCTCAATCCATTTCTGCCTGTGTTGTCGATATGTCAATTGTTCTTGTTCCTTAAGTTTGCCATAGGGGGCCATCCTTACTGGCGGCTAACCTTGAGTTCTCAAAGACACCAATAGAACATACACTGGCTTGTACCTCACTCTCATCCCATAAACAGTCCATCTTATTCTCTCCATCATCCATTTATTTGAAGACATCTTTTACTGCTTCTGCTTTGTACTGTTTTTCCTTGTTTATAATGTATGGCAGCCTGCTCATACCCGTATGTAAGATACAATTGGTCATAATTTGCAGTTTCATGTGCAATCATCTTTTTTATGCTATGTTATGGAAATTCTTGTTTTATTTCATAAATTAAAAATAAAATACATAAAATAAAAAGCACTTGCATTATATACTTCAGAGGGATGTTGTAGGAAAATATTTTGTAAACTGAAATGTGGTATATAAACAAAAGTTGTTGGTTATACCATCCAAACTTCTCTTATCACTTGAATCCTGGAGGAATCTCTTCTCATTTCACAGTAGTAGGTAGGTAGGACTCTTCAACGATATAGCTTTTAGTTTAAATTGTATTGCTTTGGGCCAGGCTATTGCAAGACTTATGTAGAGTAAAAAGCAGGCACAGTTTTATGTTCAGAGTAACTTACAGAACTAGGATTTCTAAATGTAATGAAAGTGATTATTTACAAGTAATTTTTAACAGGAATTATAAGACAAGTACATCACCAGTGGTGTCTATAGTAATGTTAATGCTAATTCTTGAAGCATTATCTATGAAAAAAAGGACTAGAAATTCTGAAGGTGTTAAGGAGCAAAATCTGAGAGGTCTACATAGAATTTAAAGCTACAAGGGATTTGAGATTAGAGATTATTAAGTCTTCCTTTTACAGATGAGGAAACTAAAATTCAGAGAAGTCAAATGATTTGGCCAAAGTCACACAGCTAACAAATGGCAGTCAGGATTCAAACTCAGGTCTTCTTCTACTTCACACTGTTCTGTACGTGGCTGTGTGTCACAGAGTAAGCAACTTGCCTTTTCTGGACTTGATCCTGAGTGAATCCTTGTTAGAATTAATCCAAGGAACTTCTAATATGGATCTATGTTATTCGAAATATAATGTACTCTAGAAGATCCTCATGCTGAGATATATATTCAGCCAGCATTTATTAAGTGCCTACTGATGAACAAGGCACTGTGATAGGCCCTGGAGATACAAAACCAAAAATCAAATCATCCCTGTCCTCCAAGGGCTTCCATTCTATTGGGGGAAAACAATATGTATACAGAAAAGGCAAAATATTTATAATCCCTTTATTCCCTTGGCCACTTTCCCACTTCAGTTGAACTGGTGGGACAGGGCCTTAAAGGCCTTGCATCAGAGTTCTAGATATAATCCTGAAGGTAACTGGAGTTTTCTCATATTTTTTCTCACAAGGCTCTCCCACCAGTATGCTCCCCATTGTTTATCAGCCAGACAATTAGCTTTTAGAAAATGTGCTTGCTAATTAGATACAGCAAAAACAGTTTTTATAGAAATAATCCTTCAAATCAAGGATGAGCCCTCCTCTTAATGCACAAAGAATCCCTGAAGAGATTGGGTTTAGAATAAGCACAGGTGGCTGAAGTGAACTCATCATTCTTGGTTACTTCCTTTTTTCCCTTTCTAGGCTTCTCATGATGGTCCCCTTAGGTGTAACTTTCTGCTGGTTTCTGAAGGTCATGGCTGGGTAGAGTCCTGAAAAGTTGTCTTTCCTTAGTAGATCTCTCAGTTCCCACTGCTGCGCCAGGGAAACTGATAAATAGTGTCTTCAATAGACACTGCTACTGAGTCCCAGTTTTCGGTGGGTCCTCTGCTGGATCTCCCAGATTCATATGGTTGCTTGAATGAGGTAGGGGAATGGAGGAAAGAAACTCCCTCTTCCTTTCCACATGTCCTTTCTCCTCCAAGAGCAATTCCCTCTCAGTATTACTTCACTTATGGATTCATCTACCATTAGATTCACTATTGCTTGGAATGCTCAATTCAGAACTGACTTGCTGTATTATACATAATTACAGAGGTGTGTCTGATTCTCTCAACCAATTAATCCACTGTTTTTTTCAAATGATTAAAGGCACTGCAGTTTATTTAGAACTTATTCATACCTAGTTAATTTTTGATCGATTGATTCAATCAAGATCTCTTGACCTTTTGGGATTACATTGAAATATGTAGAGACAAAGTAAATAGGTGATGGTGGAGGTAGAGGGGTATTAACTATTTTGGCTTGGGAATTAGGAAAAGCCTTGTACTGTACATGGCACTTGAGGTAAGAGGTGGATGTGAGGCCATAACAGGTTGATGGGACAACAGAATTAAATGATATCTATCTTTGGCCATGGCTGTGGATAGCTGTAAAGATAAAAATATAGCTCATCTCTGGTTCTATTAAGTCATTTCTATTATATTTCTTGAACTGTTGAGTTTCCAAATTAATTGCAACTCAAGTACTATATCACTCTCACATGCTAACGTGTACTTTCCCTCAATAAGATCTATCCAGGGCATCTGAGACTTTGCCCTTTCTCCTCCCAAACATAAAAATCTCTTTGATGTTGACAGTTTTCATGTTTCACAGATCTTCAACAATTAAAATACTTTTATTGACAGTTACTGCAATGATGTATCAGATGAGGTGATGCAGACCAGGATAGAATGGGTAGGAAGAGTAATTTTCATGCTTGCTTCAATCTGGTACCAAAATAACAAGTCAGAATAGAAAAGAAAGTAGTTGCTTCTTTGGTGCTTTGCCACTCTGATACCAAACAACTGTATCAACAGATTCTGAAGGAGTTGCTTTTTATTGGGGAGGGGCTACTTTTTATTGAATTCTCTCTTGAAAGCATACTCTCTCACCCATCACATGCTAAAGTATCTATTCTTAGAATGTTGGGAAGTGACCTAAGGACCTCATATGGCATGACATGCTTGCTGGTAACTTATTTCCTTGTCTTCGTAGCTTTTTCTACCATGTGCTGTCATCTAGGAAGATACTGAAAATCTACAAAGCCTCCAGGCAAATGTATGAAGTAGGTGAAATTTGTTTTTTGGTGTTTTTTCACTACCCACCTCCTTTGTGCTTGTCTTACCTTCTTTGTCATCCCATTCCCCTTCACTTTCTCCACTTGCCCCGCACACTGCAGCCTAGCCTACCAGCCTAATTGTGCAGTCTTTCTTGGATCTGTCTAGCCTTGCAGAGATCCATATTACAGAACTTTTCTTGGCCCCTGAGTAAGACCTTTTTGGTTTCCTACCTCAACAAAACTAACCTTCTGCTTATGTTTCCTCTCTGTTAGAGAAATTAGAAACTAATTCTAGAGAATCGGAGAGGCAGCTTGACATAGCAGAAAGAAAGTTTGTCATCATGTCTTACTTCTCCCACATATTGGCTGTGTTGCCATAGGAAAGTCATTTAACTTCTCAGTGTCTTAGGCAATTCTCTAAGACTGTAAATTGCAGAGAAGGTTCTGACATGCTTTGGTAGAAGGAGTTTTTGTCACCCTTCCCACTCTCTATCCTAGAAAATCCGTGATGGACTTGCTAATCCCTTTCAGTCCTTTAGGGGTGTAAGCTGAAATAGACTTGATAGATTTGGCTCAGCTCCTTCCTTATGTAGACAAGGAAACTGAGGCTTAGAGGAATTAAGTGACCAGTTTGATCAGCATCACACAGGTTCTATGGAAGAGAGCCAGGATTCAAACTCTGGCCCTTTGATACCAAATCCAGTACTCTTTCTAATGTGCCATTCTAGTCCTCTCTAGTAATACAGGTGGCACATTGAGTAAAGTGCTGGGACTGGAGGTCAGGAAGACATCTTCCTGAGTTCAAATCTGGCCTCAGACACTTACTATTTGTGAGAGCCTGGGCAAGTCATTTAATCCTGTTTGCCTCAGTTTCCTCATCTGTAAAATGAGCTGAGAAGAAAATGCCAAATCACTTCACTATCTTTGCCCTAAAAACCCCAAATGGTGTCATGAAGAATTGGACATGACTAAAAAATGACTAAAGAACAAAAACAATGCAATCACATTTTAATGGTGGTGACTTTTTGTCAGTTCTGCTCCAACAAAAATGAATAGTTGATAGGATGTCATGTCAGCCAGAAAAGGTAAAGAAAATTTAGGCTGCATTAAGTGGGGGCAGAGTGTTCAAGTCTGTGGGACTTCCTAGAGGTATGGCACATTCTGTTCCAATCAGATAACATCTAAATTATTCTATTCAATACTGGGCATCATTTTTTAGGAAGAACATTGATAAGTCTAAGACAAAGGTGGAGAACCTGCAGCCTCAAGACCATATATGGCCTTTTAGGTTCTTGGGTGCAGTCTTTTAACTGAATTCAATTTTATAGAACAAATCCTTTTATTAAGTGGACTTTTGTGAAGTTTGGATTCAGTCAAAGGACTGTACTTGAGGACCTAGAAAGCCACATGTGGCCTTGAGGCTGTAGCTTCCTCACCCCTGGTCTAAAACTTTCCAGATGATGGTGACCAGGATGACTGAGGATGACCTTAAGATTATGCCACATAAGGAGCAATTGAGGTTCTAGGAATATTTAGCTTAGAGAAGATTTTGGAGCGGAAGCATGGTAGTTGTTTTCAAATGTAATGTTTTATCCTTTCAAGGTTTATTACTAAGATAAGCCTCTTTGAAGAGTTTTAAGAGAAATTTTTACTCTACGAATTTTTCTGAATTGTCTGGCTCATCGTTCTGAGACAGTAGTTACTGAATTCTGAATATGACAAGCTGTTACCTACTGAAGAGATATGTGCATCAGAACTGTCATATGATTATGGGAAAATATAATTTATGTGATAATAGATCTGAACTCAGAAAGATAAGAAAAGGGAGAAAGGAGTGAAACGACAGATTTTGGGCTGCTCAGCTATGTTTGAAAATGGGAGTGATAGATGTTACGGTTTTTGTTGATTAGCAAATCCAGGTGAACAGTGAAACAGATTAGAAGCAGTGAAGTCCCTTAGCAAATCAATTAGTTGCTTGAGACAGCATACTTAGTGAGGTGTTAGTTAAGCAAAGCTTAGATAAGCTCAGTTTAGCAATGGAAGCATCTAGTTTACGTGGAAGCTGCATTTAACAATGAACACTTTTTAGACAGCTACCAAGAAAGAAAGAGGACCCTCAAGTTTATAGTTTCAGAATTGTAAGTTACTTTTCATAAGAATTCATGTGTTTCCTTGACAGGTTTCTGTGACAGTATGCCCATTCTCTCTGACAAATATTGAATAAATTGGTGGGAGAGTTTGGCCCTAGGTTATGTATGGATTGTGATATATTATCATTCATGCATTTGTTTTTGACATGTGAGTGCCTGTGATGTTATTATTATTATTAAGAATGATGATAACTTCTCTTGATTGATTGATAAGTAAATGGTTATGCTTAAGATTTACAAAATGTCATTATTGTCAGTGGCTGATTGTGTAAATAGAAATATATTGATGGGGGCTCAAGAGCTAGAGTGGTGAATAGAGGGATTGTATTTCTCTTCAACAGGGTTACCCCTAGGAGACTAAGAGAATTTGAGGATAACCATATACAAATCCTTCTCTTGGAACTTAGACCTGCTGGTGTGAGAGCAGTTTAGAATGAATGAGCCAAGCCAAATAGTTAAGTAGATGTTCCTACCTACATTCTTATGTGGGAGGAGTTAACAGTTTGAGTGGACATTCTATTTATCATTACATATATGATGGAAAAGCTGTCTTGAGGAAAAGAGATTAAAATTGTTCTGCTTGGCTTTACAGGACAGAACAAGGAACAGTGGGAAGAAATTGTAGAGACATATTTAGGTTTGATGTAAAGAAGCGCTTCCTAACAATTAGAGGTATTCAAAAGTGTCATAGACTGCCTTGGGAGGGAGGGAGGGAGCTCTCCTCATTAGATGCTGGAAGATATTTGTTGAGGATGTTGCAGAAAGAATTTCTGATTAGGTCCCTCTGAAGTCTGAGGTTCTTTGGAAATCAGACGTTCTATCATTTTGGATTTCAAGCTCTGTGGTACACTGGTAGAGAAAAATTCTGAGGTATGGGAGAGAATTTTTAGCTTCCCTAAAACCACAATATAAATTCATTCTTGTGTATGACCCACTCCCAATTGGCAAAATACAGAGTCTCTGAGCAGTGTTTCTCAGTTTCATGAGTTGCTATGAACAGAAAATCATAGAAGGTCTGCACATGTGTGTGTGTGTGTGTGTGTGTGTGCGCGTGTGTGTACACATTGGTCCACATAGTTGCATGCATTATTTTGCAAGGTTTCTCTCCATTACTCCTTATCCTCACTTGCATTAATTTTTTCTTATTCATATAGTTATTTGCTTTGTTCTTTCCTAGAATGTATTACGTGGTATGCCTATAATTCATAGTACATGACTATTTATTTTGGCAGGTTTTCATTTCCATTTCTTTTAAAGGAAATCTATCAGAAATGCTTTGTCAGAAAAATTTTAAAATGCCTCCCAAATATTTAGGTGGTGTATGTATATGTAAATACATGTATACTCACATTTGATCCTTTTCTCCCTCACCCATTCCCAGTCATTTATGCTTGTTAACTTATTTGGTCATCAAAATAACCCTGGGAAATACATGCTATTATTATCCCCATGTTATAATTGATGAAACTGAGACCACAAGAGATATTTAATCACATAGTATTTGAAGCAAGGTTCAAATTCATATGAGAAATGATGAATGGAATGGTTTCAGAGAAACCTGGGAAAACTTGTATGAATTGATGTAGGACGGAGTGAGCAGGACCAAGGGAAGAATTCATATTATAACAGCAACTTTGCAAAACCTTGAAACCTTGAAAGATTCTAATCAACATAAAGATCATCCATGATTCCAAAAGATGGATGATGAAGAATGTTGCTTGTCTTTTGGATGTGATCAATATGAGAATTTGTCTTGATTGTTTATATATATTTTATATGAGTTTTTATTTTTTTATCTTTTTTCAGTTTTGGGGAGATGAAAGGAAGTAAAATTTGATGTCAATAAAAAAACTGAAAAAAAAAGATGGAGATCTGATTTAATAGCAGTTCATAGCTAAGATCTAGACTTTTCCAATTGCTTCCAAGTTTTTTATGGGTCAACAGCAATAAAAACAATTTAATGGAATTTTTGACTATACAAACTCTTAGTGAATGGATAAGCTATTAGACTGCATCAAGACTTTCAGGACCTACACACATATTTATGTATTTGCATAGTATCCAAGGTAAACAAAATTATACCACTACCATTCCCTTCCTGGTCAGACTACCCTTAGAACATTGGGTTCAGCTCTGGGCTCCATAGTTTGGAAAAAAATTGATAAATTAGAGTAAAATCAAGACAGTCAGAAAATTTGAAAACATGATAAATTAGGATAAGTTGAAGGAAACAGGGATATATAACCTATAGAAAAGGAAACTTATGAGAGGAGAAGCATGATGGAGCTCTATCTTCAAGCATTTATAGAGATATCACATGGGAGAAGAGTTTGACTTTTTTTCTGTTTGGCTCTGAAGGTCAGAGCTATGACCAATGAGTAGAAAGAGCCAGTGCCAAAGCACAGAGATGGCAGATGGGCCATTATGAGTGAGACACAGCAGACAGGCTAAGTATGGTTGAATTGTAGAGAACATGGAGTGGAGTAATGTGTAAGTAGATTGGAAAGGAAAAAAGGGATCAGGTTGTGAAGAGCTTGAAATGGCAAACATAGGAGCTCATATTTTATTATAGTGGTAATATTAAATGGGGTTTATTACATAGGTAACTTGGTCAGACATGAAATTTAGGAAACTCATTTTGGCAGCTTTGTAGGGGATGTATTGAAATGGGGAAAGATTTGCAGCAGGGAGATCAAATAGTAGGTTTTTGCAATAATTCAGGTGAAACATGACAAAGATTTAAATAGGGTGGTGATTATATGAATGAGGAGAGGGGGATGGATAGTGTGAGAGATGCTGTAGTATTAGAAATCATTACTGATTTGATATATGGAATGAATGAGTTGGTCATGGAGGATAATGCAAGGGTTTTGAAACTGACTAGAAATCCTCTTCAAACTCCACTCCTGTCTTTCTCTACTATTCCCCAGAGACTTTATCTTGAAAGCTAACTCCAGTCATAGAATTCACATACTGGAAGCAACCTCAGCCCTTGTTGTCTCTACCTATTACTGGATGGCTCCTTTCCTTATAAGGGGGGTGCCCAGGTCAGCCATATCTTTGTTCCTTTCCAAACTTTTTCTATTATGCTCTTATGCTGGGTACATTCATTGCCCAATCCCATTCTCAGAGATCCTCTCAGGGATTCTATGATGTCAAAATAACTTTCATAATAGTACTATGATCTTATTTGTCCGTTAAATTACTCCTTTCTTTTTTGTAGACTTATGTAAAGCCATATTTTCTTCATATACTTCAACCAAAACACATTTCAGAAGAGATTGAATACAGAAGCAGATATAAGAATCTATCTATCTTTTGTTAAGCTAGATATTAAAGAGATATTTTGGGGGGGGTTGAGGGGAAGTAAAACAATGCCATTTTTCTCACTAATTTTATTTGAAAAATATATTTTTCAGAAAAATATATTATCGTAGCATGTTAACCATTACATGCTTATGTGTAATGGGTTATTGTTTTACATGAATAAGTGTTTTAAACTGCATTAGCTTTAACTTCTAATATGATAAATATTGATGGAAAAAACCATACAAACAAAAGCTCTTTGGAGTTTTCAATAATTGTTAAGGGGTCCTGAGGTCAAAAAGTTTGAGAGCCACTGCTACAGAGAAAAGTCATTGCTTAAGTGGTAGTAGAGAATTAGGTTTCTTCTATGTTTATTGTTCTATCATGTTGAATTCTTTTCACAGAGATATGAGTAGATGTCTACTCATCACTGATTTTGGAGGAGCCTGGAATAAGGTTGAGATGGGGTGTCAGAAATGCAGTTAAAAGCTGTAACACAAGAATGGGATTACCATTGAGTTTGCTAAAAATAATTAAGTTGGGGACATTGCCAAGACCTAAATGAGGAGTCAGTGGGGACAAGATACAAGTCAAAAGCACAATCAGCCAAGCCAAAACAATAATGGGCTGAATGCGTTAGATAATCTCTGAAGACAAATGATAAGCCAAGAACTATTTTGTTTTGTTTTTTACTTCCTATATCCCATGGGAAATGGCACAGATAAATATCTGGTTCACACAATTAGTCGGAAAACAAGCACAAGATGAATGCTACTATTACTGTTAATTACTACTACTAATTATTGCTAGTACTAACATTAATACTAATTATTACTAGTACTAATTATTACTACTACTAATAATATCATACATGCATTGCTTTAAAATTTGCAAAGCTCATTATAAATACTATTCATCTTCACAACAACTCTGGGAAGTAGCTCCCATTATTATCCTATTTTACAGATGAGGAAACTGAGGCAAACATAGATTTTTTTTTTTTAAGTGGCTTGTTCAGGGTCACACAGCTAGTAAGTGTCTGAGGCTCAGATCTTCCTCATTCTGGGTCCAGTGCTCTAGCCACTGTACCATTCAACTGCTTGTCACTTTTCTTGATTCTGATGAAGCCAAATTCGTATAATCTCATAAACGCAATTTCACCTTGTTGTATTGGCCACATTTCCTTATTATGGCTTAAAAATACTATTTCTAGGTAATTTTCATACCTCTGGTTTCCAGCATGCCAATTATTCTGTTGGCTCAGAAACAGTGTCATTAGGCTGGTCAACTGGGAAATCTCTCAGTCTTATGAATACATCAAATACATCAAAGATGAGAGAAGTGATAGCTATGGGGGGTAGATGATGTGAAGAATGGGACATTGGAGTATGGTCCCACTGAACAATCATTAACCCTAGATTATCTAAATTACAGAGTAGGGGAAAAGAAGGAATAGAGAAAGAATAGAGGTGTGGCATTGCCAAATGGACAGACAAGTTGGAATGTTTTAGTGGAAAGCTTAGATATGTACATAAAATGGTGATAGTGGTTGTCCTACAATCAGGGATGATCTTAAGATGCAGAAAAATAGAGTAATTATCTCAGATTCTGCATTTTCAATAGCTCTGTGGCAGCTAGGGAAGATGAAAGTCTGAGGCTAAAAAAGTAATTACCAACAGAATGTAACACATGATTAGGATCAACATTAGTTGCCCTTTGGTGCCATCTTCCTGTAACCTTCTATACACTGAGGACTGTTTTTGACAACAAACTCTTCTTGACTCTACTGAATGATGTTCCCCTGGATGTTGATTTTAACCAAGGTTCATCTGAGTAAAAAGTTGACCCAGGGAATGATGCCTCAAGCTAGGTGACTTAGCTTAGCCTTTAACCTGTTCAGGGATGACCCTGCCTGTTGCTAAATGTTTTGTAATTTTTCCAAATATTGGCTTTTAGTGAGCATAGTTGAGAACTTCATATTTTTTTAAATTCAAGAAATATCTTCTAAGATGAGATTAAGGCATTTCCAATTCCAGTTTATAAATCTGATATGACACAGTTATGCTTCTGGCTATTTGGAAACATTATCTGTAACTAGAGCTGTTCTTTCTACTTATATTCCCATCAACTAAAAGAAATTTTTTTTTTTAAGTTTCAGGGAGCTTTTAATAATAGAGACAAGGGGGATATAGGGCTACTGAATTATCCATTTTGACTGAATGGTGAGACAACTTAAACAATTGATCTATTATTATTGATCTATTACCTATTGGATTATTTTTTTTTCTTTCTGAAACGACTTACTGTCTAAATGACCACAAAAGTATTATAACTAGAAAGGACTTTAGATATCATCTAGTTCAGCCCCCACATTTTACATTGGAGAAAAGTGAGTTGGTATTTCCAGTGATGACAGAAAAATTAAGTGCTATGGAGAATTCCATGCAATCCCAGCACCTCTAAACTGAAAGTCAATGACTATCTGGTTCTACCTATGTCTGAATGAAATTCTCTCTATAGCATACACGACAAGTAGTTCTCAAGCCTTTACTCAAAGATTTCCTTGAGGGAAACTCACTAGTTGGAGCATTCTATCTTTGAAAATTAAGGAGGCTGAGGAAATCAACAATGCTTCAGTTCTTCATAACCACCAAAGTCCCATACACAAAGACTAACTCTACCTGGACTCAGCCCAGGACCAGAGCCTCAACTCCATCCGCCTTGGCCTCTAGAGTCCCTGTAATCCTCTGCCTTCTTCTTTGTTCTCTTTCATACCTCTATTCTATCATTAATAATCGTCCTTTTTTATTAGACTTCTTACACAGAGCAGAGGATAGAGCCTGGACTTGGAGTCAGGAAGATCTAAGTTCAAATTCAGCCTCAGACACTAATTGTATGACCCTAACCAAGAAATTTAACCTCTGTCTCAGTTTCTTCATCTGAAAAATGGGGATAATAATAGCTATCTACCTCCTAAAGTTGATAGAAAGATCAAATGAGATGATAGTTGTGAAACATTTCATGAACCTTAAAGCACTATATAAAAATTATGTCTTTTTACGTTCAAGAAAATCTAACTCCCCTTAGAAGGCACCACATTCCTGATCAGCCTCTTCAGTATCGAATGTATCTTCTCTCGTACCTTTCAGAGCAAATAAAGGACACATACTTTTGTTCCTAAGTAATTGTTCATACCCACATTCTCATAGTCTCTCTCTGCCACCATCATTTAATAACCTTGCCTCCACTGAGGCACACTCCATTATCTCTAGCATGCTATCCAGAGCCTGGCTGCTATCATATAGAGGATTCTAGATCTTTCTTTCTCCTTTCTTAAGTTCATTACCTAGTTAGTGTATCTTAGTCTTCCTTTCCTCCCCAACCTTCACACATACACTTGGGGATTTCAGTACAAATGTTGATGTCCCTTCTAATACCCTGGCTTCCCAGTTTATGAGCCTCCTCATTTCCCACGATCTGTACCTTTACTTAACTTTCGTTACATGTGGAATGGTCAGATCTGGTTCACCCAGATGCTTCATCCTCCTTCCCAAACTACTTTGTATATATTATGTGTATTATATATTAATATAAGACATAAATACAAAGTAACTTATGTATATGCATGTATGTTTATGTATATATATGTATCTATAGATACACAGTATATGCATATATATGTATATGGGTATGTATGTGTGTGTGTATATATATATATATATATATATATATATATATATATATGCAAACATATACATATATAGGTGTATTTAGTTGTCTTCATCGGACTATAAACTTCTGGAGGGCAGGAACTGTTTCTGCTGTTTCTTTGTGTCCTCATCACTTAGCATGATCTGTATCTGGTCACTGGACCCAGATGGCTCAGGAGGAGAGAGTGAGGCTGCTGACTTTGCACAGCTATCCCTCACTTAAATTCAATTGACTTGCATGTCATGGCATCATCTCCCTGATGTTGTGGTCCTCTTCTAGAATGAAGGACAAACAACACCAACTTAGCTTGCACATAGTAGGCACTAAATAAACTGATTGATATGTGCCAGGAACTGTGTGAAGCACTGGAGGTGCAAAAAAAAAATGGAAGTAGTCCTTATCCTCAAAATATCCTGAGATTCTAATGCAGGAGACAAAATATACATATGTGCAAAGTACAAGGTGATTTTGGAGAGGAAAGTTGAATGATTAAAGTGGTAATCATTTGTCTTTTGTGATTCTCCTTTTCCTCCTATAAAATGGGCATAATTAACTACCTCACATGGATGTTGTGAAGAACTGATGAGATCATTTATGTAAAGCAGTTTACAACCACTTTGCTGGGTAGTTTAAAACCATTGTTGCTAGGCAACAAAAGAATTCCCAACATCATTTATGTTCTTTCTTGGAGAGAGGGTGAAGTCATCCTTTCGGCTGTTATTATTTGTAATGCTACAGTTGTACCTGGTGCTTTCTAAAATAATCAACCAAATTTGAAGAAATCAAATTCAATACATTATACATCTATATACAATACACATCTATCATGTGTATGTTCAGTGCTGTTTGAGGCACACATTTATGGATGGTTTCCAAAGTTCTGCTCAATTAATGATAATGCATAATTGTTTAGCTGCTGTAGTAGGCACCCTGTCTTTATAAGTAATCTTTTTATTGAATTAGACAGTGTTATCAAAGGATGAATTAATTTTTTAAAAGCTAACACATACAGAAAATCACCTCACCATTATGAAGCTTTTAATGAATGTACACTGATTATATAAAGTGCTATTCAATCTAGGCAAAACCAACTTCCACTAATTTAATATGTTTGAGGAAACAGGAGTCAGAAGATGCGAATACAAATGAGAATTCTGTAACTTACCAGGTATGGGACTTTGGGAAGCCTCAGTCTCCTTATCTTTAAAATAAAGATGATATCCACACCGTTAGCACCAACTTCCCAAGATCCAGCATCCTGTAGCATGCAAATTGCCTTTGTCAGGGGCACCTGGGCTCAAGGTCTTTCTCTGAGACCTGTCAGTTGCATGACTGGGAAATCACTTAACATCTCAGTGTCTCTAGTCAGCTCTCTAAGACTATGATATATGAAGGAGGAGAATCTGCCTCAACAGAAGACTGAAACAGTGACAACAACAGTAAGCATTTATTTAGTCTATTAAGATTTGCAAAGTGTTTTATGTATGCTAACTCATTTGATCCTCACAATAACCCTGGCAGGTAGGTGTTCTTAATACCCCCATTTTACTGATAAGGAAACTGAGGTTGAGAGGTTAAGTGACCTGCTCAGGGTTTTAAAACTTGCATGTGTCTAAGGAAAGATTCGAACTCATCTTTCTGACTCCAAGTCTCACTCTCTATGTACTGCGTCACCTGAGAATTACTCACACATTTGAAATTGAATATTCAAGTAAAGAAAGCTTTGCCTGCTTCAGAGGGCCATTATATGGAGATTACATAAAATTACACAGCATTTAGTAAACTTCAAATCCAGTTGTTAATAAATGATCAATAAAATCTGGTTACTGGGGGTTATAAAGTTCATGGATTACCATTTTACAATGAAGAGAGGAATGAATGATAACGATGATATCTTATATCATGCTTCATGGTTTAAAGAACACAGTGACAAAGATAATGCAAATATTATCATTCCCATTATACCACTGAGGTAGGTTAAACAGTTTGTCCAGTCGCATAGTTATTAAGGATCAGAGGTGGCACTCAAGTGCTGGACTCTGCTTCCCTGCCTGGTGCTCCCCTCCTAGATGGAACATAGCTTAATCTTTCCCGTTCCTCCATGCCCCAGTGATTCAAAAGGCAATCAGACTCCTGCAATGTACGGATGAATGCCTCAGGGTACTCAGCATGATTTCCAGCTCTCACTGTTCTACGCTCTCACTGAGAAAGGTGCATCAGTTAGAGTGTGGATCTCTACAAATTTCAGGAAGATGCCTTTCTGGAAAAAGCCCTGACAGATGCTTATTTATCATTTGTTTCTTTTTTTAATTAAAAAAATGCTGATGATTTGACTTTTCTGGGTTTTTGGAATTCAGATGAGTTTATCCTAGAATTTATCATAGAGATCAATGACACAATGTATTCTTGAGTCCAAGATTTAAGAGACTGGAATGTTAAATGTAACAAGAGCTTGGATTTGTCTCATACTGTATAGTATATCGTCTCATTTGATCTTCTCAAGAGCCTCAGGAGGTAAAGAGATTAGATGACCATTTCAGTAAACTAGGGCAAGGGTAGTGGGGTGAATGAGTGGCCAACATCACATGTTCAGTAATATTTTGTATATATTTGAAAATGAATTAAGGTGTTTGTATATTATGTGTCATGTAAATGTTTACAGTATTAAAAAAAAGCCCACAACCTTATATTTATCTATAGATGGTGAGGTCTTATAGAACCTTTGTAGATGACATTATACTAATTGTTTCAAGTTCCAGCATGTTACAAAAATATCTAAAGATACATGGCCATACAAAAGAAGTTGACCGAACTATCTACACAAGAAAACACAAAGGTTAAAGAATGTATATTGTCCACTTGTAGAAATGATATGTTTATGAAGCACTTAGCATATTGTCTGGCATAGAGTAGGCACTTAGTAAATGTTTGTTTGTTCCCTCCTTTCCAACTACAGTGGATAAAATTATCACTTCAGTAAAGACAATGGATGACAGGAAATGGAACCCAAACCAAAGAGGCTTGAACAGGAGGAGATGAACAGGTTGGATTATATTGGGGAAATTGTGTGTTGCTTTTGACAACTCTAAACTTTTTCCTGAAAAAGAAACCCATTTTTTCCATTTCCCTTTCCAGTGAATTAAAGAAGAATCCAGTGAAGAATCCCCTATAACCAAGGGGGGTGGGGAGAGAATAAAAACTTGACAAAGCTAACAACAAATTAACTGAGGCTGAAGGTATGTAGCATATTCCACACTGGTAGTCCCCCACCTCTGAAGAAGGGAGAAAGTACCTTTTTCTTTTATCTTCTTATTAGTCATTATAAATACAGAGCATTCTGTCTTGTTCTGTTTTTGTCCTTTCATTTACATACTTACGTATATTGTTTCATTCTTCCTACTTACCTCACTCTATATCATACTAGTTTTCCCATACTCTTCTGAATTTTTCATATTCATCATTTCATATAGTGAGGTAATATTCCTGGTTTTTCATGTGCCATATTTAAAAAAAAACTTTTCTCCAACCAACGTGTATCTACTTTATTTACAATTCTTTGCTGCCTCTAAAGTGATCCTATGAATATTTTGGTGTATGTGGGACATTTCTTCATGTCTTTGATGTATTTGAGATATATATCTAATAGTGAGATCTCTGGGTTAAGTGATATGGATGTTTCAGTCACTGTTTTAACATAATTATAAATTTAAAAAAAACCTAACTTTTAATGCTTATATTCTTCTGGTATGGTTACATGGTTGCAAATTTTCCAATGTCTATCATAATTTCAGAATAATCAAAATTGAGAGTCACCCAAATGGCAATGAAACAATTAGAACAATTATATTCTATCAATATACAAGGAGGAGCTTAAAAGACCTCATCGAAAAGTTTTGACTGGAATAAAAAGTGGACCAACCATGTACTGAATGAGAAGGATAATGGATGAATAGTCTACATACTGCTTTGGTGCCCATATAAAGTCAAGATACCTTAAAGGGCCCCATTACTCTATCTCATTCCCCATTTGTATGGAGGAATCAGAAGAGGACATGGGCAAAAGTCACAAAATGGGAAGGTTGAATGGATTAGGATCTTCATGGTTGCAGGGAGTACCCCTATTGATGAGATCACAGATTCATTAGTATACTGAAGTATGTTGGCCCAATAAAAATTTTAAAAATTAGAAATATTGAAAATTTGAAACTAATTTATTTCATTACCTTTGAATTTAAGAAATGTGAGAAAAGGCTATAACATAATGATTAATTACATAACATTGGCAACAACTAAAAAAACTAAATTAGACTTAATATATATGACTGAATTTATGTTTACTATTGATTTGTGGTGGCTATTTGCTTTTAAAGCAATTGGTGGTGATGGAATAATGAGGGAGACACATTCTATAACAAGGTTGAGGAAAGCCAAATGTATGTATAAAAGGGTGTCTTACTCCCAATTAATAAAACTAATAAAAATGCTCTATGTGCTAATGCCTTTGTTAGAGGGAGAACACCTCTTTCATTGAATTATAAGAATCAGTCAATCAAAGGTATAAATTAGGTTTTGAGAAATTCTTGAACCAGCTGATTGATGAAAACATAAACTAGGTGTGAATAGTTTAATCAGGTTGGAAAGGGGTGAAGTACTCAAGCTACTGGATGAACTCAGAAGACAAAACATCTTGAGACTGGTTGAGAGAATTGGATGCACCTCTGGATTGATGTCAGAGCACTCAAAAAACAACATCAAGTCAAGCTTTAGTAGCTTGAGGAAGCAGATTTCTTACTCTTGAAGCCAGATGGCATTGAAAAGGGGAAGAGGAAGGGGAAAGGGAAGTGAGCTTAGGGAGAGAGTCTCACTCCACATTCCCCCATGAGCCACTTTATCAGAGAGACTGGATGATAAGCAATGTATCCAGCCAGGACCTGAGAGAGGACAAACTAGACACACCAAAGAAAGATAGTTTAAAGAAGTAAGACACCTTTAGGGTATAAAGGAACACATCTTTAGCAGAGAGCTACACCCCTTAATGTCAACTTCCAGAATACCACAAAAATGGACAAAAGAACTTCCATCCAGTTGGGAGCTGTGAGATCCTACTTTGCCAAGTTCTCTTTCTAAGTTTCCGCAGATTTCCCGATGGACATCAAATGTATTTCTAGAAGAATATATCACAGACTTTAAAAGGGGTTGTTTTTGTATTTTGGTTCTTATTTTAAGTTCTCAATAAATATCTCTTTGTAAAAGCTGACTGATGTCAATTGTTTAATTGATCTTGAAGAGATATCAACTGTTTAATAAATATTGGGGCATATGGGATGGGGGTTCATGAACAATATTATTAAAAATAATGAAAATAAGAAGGTAAGGAAGGGATCTCCAGAGGGGAGGGTGAAGGAATAGATTATAGGGGGCTATAAAAGGGTGTTTAGATTTATGGAAATGGGAGACTAGGGGAAGGATCCTTGGAGGGGAGTAGGCAAGTAATAGGAGAGCAAGTTGGTGGGTGTAAGTAGAGGAAGCAGGAGGGACAGGAAACAGGAGATATGCACAAATTTAAAAACAAAAATCTGGAGTAGAATGTGTTTGGAAAAGTATATGTCTACATGTGTATGTATATATGTGTGCATGTGTGTGTGTGTGTGTGTGTGTATCTATAGCTATAGAGAAATATATCTGCACGTTATTGTAACCTTCCAGTGGAGAGGGAAGGGGGAAAAAAACAAAGAAAAAAGTGCACAGCAGAGAGCAAAAGGAAACTTACAAGGAAACAAAGAAAAGATGGACAGCTCTCGACACAATGTGTAGTACTTATCCTACAAGCTTTCTTGAAATGATAATTTTATTTGTTACGTATTTTGAATCCCCTCTTATGTTCTGCTATGCACATGACATGCTTCTCCCCTTTCTTACTTTGTATTTGGGTTCCAGTATTTAAGTTTATGATGTTTTTGTTTTTTCGGTATTCTGTATTTGTGTTCTGATGCTTGAGTCTAAAATAAAATTTTTGAAAAATCAACCACAGTCCCTCAAGGGTAGAACCCCAAGGGTAATTGGTCACCCTCTGGGGACCCAACCTGCCAATTGTTTGTGGGAGTTGTGATAGAAAGTTCAGAGGTGGTGCTACACAAACTTGTATTTCTTGATGTGTTATTCACTGTTTTCTTCTGTATGCCATACTCAAGTTTTAAACATATAACGTATTAGCAGAGTTATAACTTCTGACAAACTTGCTAGTGTATAGCAACCATTTGCTGGTATGCATACCAGATGAAAAAAAAAGCAGTATTTATGTGTGTGTGTGTGTGTATGTAGAATAGTGTTTTGAAGCTGTATTTGATCCCCACAATAGATCTATGATATAAGAATGTTAGAAAATGTAAGTGGAAAATAGTGGATGAGACAAAAATGTGCTTTTCAATCTAGTGAAAATGGAAACTAAATATAGTATTCCATGATGAAACTCTAAGTTTAATCAAGCAATTACACGCAAGAAAAAGCATTTGATTAAGATATAATCAACCAGAATTCAGGTTTGTGAAGGAATAATCAAATTCAGCTGCTGTCACCATAGTGCAAGGTCAAACTCTTATTTGGTTTCACATTAGCCAAGGTGGGGTTACCACATTCTGGTTGCAATACCTCGAAGAACACAATAATCTGATAGAGATATTATTAGTATCATTATTAGTAATAATATAACAATTCACATTTAATTTCAAAGTACCTACTTAAACAAATGTTACTGGTGGTCCATTTTGTTGATGAAGGAACAAGGTTGGAAGAGGTTAAGTACCTTCTTTCCATTGTTATATACAAAATAAATACCACACTCAAGACTTATAATCAGGTATTTTGAATTTACTTACACTACCTTTCCATCTATACCATATAGCACCTTTCCTGTGATAGGAAAAAGACTGATCTGTAGAAAAGAGAGTGTCCTGCAGAGAGTCAAGTGGGGAACGAGATTTAACCTGAAAGTCAAGGGATAGTTGGGATATAGGAAATACAAGCATGTGGGGATCATTTTGCTTATTTATTTTTAAATTTTTGCTTATATTTGCTTATTTTATTTGCTTATATTATTTATTTGGTTATATTGTTTCCATCTTCCCACAGACAGAAAATATACTACTGGAGGAATAACGTTTATTATATTGTTCAGGAAAAATTATTATACTATACAAATCCAACCTTATGTGATTAAAAGTTGTCATACCAGAATGTCTCTTGACCACAGTAACTCTCTAGGAATACTGGAGATATCCATAAGGATTTGGGGATCCCCCAGGTCCTGGATCCACCTAAAGCATTCTTCTTTAGGGTTACCATACCCATGATTTGAGATAGGTCTACCCAAGCTTGTGTTTTAGGTTCTATAGTATTTTTGGCTTGACTCACATTTTATTGAATTCTTATAATTACTCCTATCTATCTCAGTCTACCTTGTTTTTAAGTTGCTCTCTCAGTCAAATTGCTTAACTATGTATATGTGGTTTTTGTGTGGGCATCCTTGTCTAATTCCTATATAATGTAAACCTTCCCAGTCCTGAAGAAGAGGTTGCCATATCTCCCTTCCAGTTTGCTTTCCTGTACTAAACAACCTAACAAATTTCTTTCTAATGTTATTTCAGATTTTGAGGATTGTTCTCAGAAAGAACATTAGCAACCTGTGATCAACAGATTATATGTTTTGAGTTCATTAAAATTAGCCTGGTGTTGACTTTAACTGGAATATCCTCCCACCTAGCAAGGGCATTAAATACTTGCTGGCTGACATGTTTTCCTGGATTCATCCCTCCTCGTTGTGGTTATTATTTTGTATCAGTTAAGCTTTTCTGAGAAATAGCAATAATTTGCTATTTTTTTCATGCTTTGGAGTTGAAAACTAATTTTGAACAAATCTAGATAGAGCTTCTGTGTCTTCTTGTTTTTATCCTTTCTTGTAATTTGCTGTTCACTTTGACTGCCACTCATTGATATGATTGAGCTCTGCTGATTTGAAACCAGTTTCTTCATTTATAACAAGTAATTTACTCTTTTTTTTCAGAATAATAGTTGTAGAAACCAGCTTAGCTTAAACATTTCCATTTAAAAAATGTTCTTTGTGAGGCTTGGAGTAAGGAAGCATGTATTCCATTTTTTCTCCCTTGCTATTGTATCTGCAAACTGTTCCTCTTTTTAATAAGCTGTGTCACTTTTCTGAGTTCAGGAAGTTATTTCCCATTTGCAATTCTTATGTCCCTTAGGTCACCTTTAAGTGCTTATCCTTCTCCCAGTAGCTTCCTGTTCTTTTTCTCTGCCTTCAGCTACTTCAACAATTTTGGTTCTTAGAAAGGCTAAATTCTTCCAAATAGTACTAAAACTATTGGGACAGTTTTTCAGAGGTTGTCTCCCAAATGGAAAGCTGTCTATGAAAAACTTTGAATAATTTAGTTTGTGGACCTGAGAGTGGTTTTAATTCTCCAACAGAGTCAATTTCATTTGTTATAATATTCATTGTTCATCATGTCCAGTGGCACCTGAATCTCTTCTAAAAAAATTCGTAATATATTTGAATAGTTCATGAGCTTCTTTCCTTCCTCAATCCTGATCCACATTTTCAAAATTAGTTCTTGACAGTTTTCTTTATCATCATTTTCATATTAAAGTCATTTAGCTTGGAGGGTCTTATTAAGATTTTCATGGATTCTTCTTTTTTATACTTTCTAATGTATCTTAGTGCATAGGCGCAATTATCTTCATGGAGGTCCTTTTGATTTGCCTAATTGTAAGCACTTCAAGGAGAAATGATCGTGTCCCTTGACATAAGACCTCCTCTTATCTTTGTGCATACAATAGAACTAACTTCATTACTTCCTTTATTGGTCCTTCCAAGGAGAAACTTAGAGTTACCCTTCCATTTAGCTTGTGTTTTCTGTTTTCAGGTAAGGTAAAAACATCAGTATTAATAAGGTTCAATAATCTAATAGTGTGCCAGCTCTTTGATTGTTGGACAAAGATTACATATTGTGTAGAAGTAAATTGTTTGTGTTTGATCTAAGAATTGTGCCGTGATGAAGTATCAGAGTAGAAAATTTGTCCATGTTTGTCTGATCAATTGGGTTTAAATTCCAAGGGGATCTGGAAGTTAGTATTGTGTGTGTGTGTGTGTGTGGGTGTGTGTGTGTGTAAGGGAACTTTTCTGTTGAAAATAATAATCACATATTAATATATTTCCTAGGAAAAAATGTTATTTTTAACACTAATTTCCCCTTAATTTTCATAGTTAATTGCATGTAGTATCCTTCATTCCTTTCATTCTTCATTTCAAGGAGACCTAACAATTGACTAATCTACCTTTCCTCATTTGCCTCTTAATTGATTAGATGAATATATATATTTAAATCATTTATTTACTCTCTCTACTGAGTTTTCCTTTGGTTATAATTAAATCCCTCAGGTTTGGGTAGACTTGGCAAGCATGACAGTATAAAACCTCTCCAGAGAGCTAGTTCTTTGGGCAGATTTCCAGACTCTAACAAATATATTCACTACCTAGTTCTTGTTTTGTATTTTTTTCCAACAAGGTAAAATTATAGGAAAATATTTCATTTTCACTCTTCTTTCAGAACCCAAACTGCCCTTCCAAATGTAGTACTCCTTTGTAGTGTCAGGGTGAGGAAGGAATAAAAGGGGATGTCAACAGAATTTGGAATGTAAGTAACAGGTATTTTCAGAGAGATACACTGGATAGAGCCCAAGTCAGTGTTTGTATTTCAGGTGTTCATATTGCACATTAATCCACCGCAATTTTGAGCTTTAAAATGATTTACTGGAAATTGCTCACAGGGAAGAGAATGTGGTTTTCTGTGATTATATTTGCTAAAGGATGACAGCCAGGATTGGCAGATTCTGTTGCTTCAGTGACTAATTTAAACTCTGTTGCACTGTTTCTTTTGAGCTCACTTTTCTGTCTATATCACCATGGTGGCAGAATTTCCAAGTGCCAGGTTTCTAGGCTGAATTTCCAGCCAAGGGCATTTGGCTGTTTGACTCATCACAGCTTCTGGTAGCTCAACATAAGCTACAAACATTCCCCAGACTTGGCCTAATTTTCTAGTCAGAAGTAGAGCAGTCACATGATGTTCCTTCCAGTTCTGATAGTCTTTTTTGGATACGAGGAGTTTTGATTTCATTGATATGAGGAATGCCCAGTGTGGAAATATACCACCAATGCAGATCAACAACTCATTTGTATCTTACTTATGGAGAACTGCCTGGGATATTTGTAGGTGAAATGACTTGCTCATGATCACAGTGTTAGCCTGTCTAGGATTATACTTGGATCCAGATGTTGTTGATCTCTTTGAAATGCTGATAAACTGAGCTTTGGTGATATCGCTGATTGCTTTAGCATTCTAATCAGTAGAAGACTTAAAGAAGTTGATCAGACTACGTAGGACATGGTCTGGCTCACTTGAAACCATTGTGATATGTGATGATCAGCTTTACAGGGAGGACGGTAGAGTGAACAGCCCTCTTTCTTTTTTCTAGTATCATAAAAAAGCAAGACACACTGCAACAAGTGAGTAAAACCAACATCCCACCTGTTGGAAATGTTTTACTGTAGATAGTGCTGACCCCTAAAGTGGGTAAACCACAAGTGTACACAAAATGGGATTTAGATCCAGATACTCTGATTATGTATCCATGCTATATGCTAACAGAACTGGAAATTGAGCCTGCCAGTTAGAGGCAAAGGCTTTATTCTGCTTTTTGTCCAAGTCATACAACATATATTATTGACCAATGCAGGACAACTGTAAGAAATAACTTCATCCTTAATCCTGGATTAGATGACATAAAGGACAATATTGAAGAGTTAAAATTCACAGAGAAAAAGTCAAAGAACAAGAAGTCACTAGAAAGCTTCACTTAATCTAAACTCAAGAAATTTTACCCAGTTTCTTAAGAGATGACCAAAGCAATAACAATTCCTCAATGGATTTTAAAGAGGAGATGAACACATTTAGATAGGATTTAAAAAATCCCACCAATAGACTAACATGGTAATTACTAAAATGGTAATAAAAGATGGCATTTTGCTATAATCATCATGAAAAATGAACTTTTCTATAATATTTGACAGAAAGTGTAATAACAATGCAGGGCCCACCATATGACAGCATATATGCTGGTGGTTGCCAAGATAGAAATGAAAGGAAGAAAAGTGAAATTATCAAGGAATGTTTCTTGGACAAGCATCAAATCCCACTATGACAGAAACAATTTGGGAGAGCCTATTAAGGATGAGCAGAAAAGCATTGGACCATTATATGAATTTCTGTGCGACACAACCATAGAAAATGGGTATGCCACATGAAGGCAAGGAAAAGAAACATGTGGAATGGAATCTGGAAAACAAAGCTGTGTGAGAAGTTCTAGATTTCCTTAATCAGCAACTGAATGTGAAAGTCAAATGGTCAAGGCAATATAAAGAGTCATAGCAAAGAATAAAATAAATAATTCAATATCAATAAAAAGCTTGACTATGGACATTTGAGAAGCAAAGAAAATCAGAGAAAGGAGAGAAACCCCAATTAAGGAAGATGTGGAAAATTTCTCGTCATTTATATGACTTCAAAAATCTCAACACACTGAAAATACAATTTGTATCAAATGAGACACAGAAAGTTAGCTAACCATTAATAATATCAAAGATAGAATGCTTACTTCAAAGGAGATGATTCTCTACAAACCTGTGTCATAATTATGGACTCCAATGCATCACAGTGGCACAAGAATTACTAGCAAAGCATTGTATTAACTTTTACTCAGATTTAAGCTCGACTGGAGCTTTAATTATAGAAGGCATTACTTGTCTACTATCCAAAGATAAGAATAGCAATGATCCTTCCAAATACAGGTCAATTGCTGTTTACATGTCTTGTGCAAAGTATTCATATCTTGAATCACAAAAATCTAAAACTATTTTGTACTATCAACACAGTAATATTAAAAATATTTGCTCTAAAATCTGGAATTTTTCAGAGAGAGAGAAAAAGAGTTTAAACTTGTTATGATTTTGCTTAGACTTAAAACCATTATCATGTCTCTTAAATAGAACAAGCTATGGTTTCCAAATTAAGATTGAGTTTAACCAAAACATCCTATTAATCATTCAAAGTACATGGATATCATCAAGCTATATGACTCCACAAAAAAGCAAACCAAACCAAAACTAACAAAAAAACCCCACCCCAACCACATATTAGTGTCTTTAGATTGAGAGATATTTCTCTAACAATATCAAGATATTATTTGAACTTAATAAGTTAGAATTGCTAATATACACCAAGGAAAAATGGAACCTGAAAACCTTGTGCTTGAATCTAGAGGTCACACTGAACAAATGGGCAAAAGTAATTCTCACAGATATCATTATTTTCTTTAGGCACAGCATATTAAGCATAAAGCTATGTGGTTAAATATGTCTGGATGAATATGTCAGTTTGAATAGGTCAGGATGTCTGGCATCTTGAAATCAAATATCAATGAGAAAACGTGTTTTAAAAATTGATAATACACAATGAATGCCAGTCTTAACAGACACTTTCAGAAATGTAAAATTGACCTTAACAATTTGGAAAATATCTTAATAAGAACCCATATAACATTAATGACATGGAGGGCCTATGCCCAAAGTCACCTTGAAAAATTGACAGTGCCTCATTAGCAGTTCTTCCACCTCAAGTCTTTCCTGGCCCCACATTTTACTCTCAGGACTTTGCTGTAGTCCCCCAGCTGCCTTCCTATTCTGGAAGATGCCTGAAAATGTATCCCCCAAAACAAACAAACCAACAAAACAGATTTGCTTATAAGTAATGAGAAAAAATGGGAAAATGATAAAAAATGGGAAATTTTGAATGGGAAGAAATGAAAAAAAGAAACATATTGTAATTATTTGCTCTGAAAACCTTTATTTCAAATTGCTTTAGAGGTTGAATAAGATGGGAGGAAATATAGAGTTTTGTGGTTCATCTTGGTTATAAACAATTCTGGACAAATCATTTCGTCACTGAACTTGAATGGACTGCTGATTTAAAAAAAATATCTTACCTTCCTCCAATTACATGTTTAAACAATTCTGTCATTTTTAAAAAAGTTTTGAGTTTCAAATTCTGTCTCTCTCTCCCTTCCTTCCCTTTCTCTCTCTCCTTGAGACAGGGAACAATCAGATATAGGTTATACATGTGTAATTATGTAAAATGTTTCCATTTTGTACAAGAATACTTGAAAAAAAGAAAAGAAAAAAAGAAAAGATAGCATACTTCAGTCTGTATTCGATCAATATCAGTTCTTTCTCTGAAACCAGATAATTTGCTTCATCATGAGTCCTTTGGGACTGTCTTGGGTCACTGTATTGCTGAGAATAGCTCAATCATTTACAATTCTTCATCAGACAATATTGCTGTTACTATGTACAATGCTCTCCTGGTTCTGTTCACTTTGCATTAAATTGTTTAAATCCAGGTTTTTCTGAAATCATCCTACTTATCATTACTTATGTCACAGTAATATTCCATTATGATGTTACAGCACGGCTTAGTCAGCTATTCCCCAATTGATGGGCATCCCTTCAATTTCCAATTCTTAACCACCACCAAAAGAGCCACTTTAAATATTTTTGTATAAATGGGTACTTTTCCCTTTTTTGATGTCTTGAGGATATAAATCTTGGACTTCTTATTTTTTATCTGCTTGTGGTGTGGGAACAGAAAGGATATATTTTGTAATAAGATAGAAAGACTGCTGTTTGCTTCCTCAAATTATTTCACCACTTATTCTTCCCTTTGAACCACTTTTCTCATTCTTTCAAGCAGCATTTCTATTTTAAAACTTCTCCCAAATAACAGGTATGAGTAATTTCTACTGGGACTTTGGCATGAATTTGCTAAGTGTGGACCAAAGGTAGCTGAATATGTTAAAACTATGTCACCAGAAAAATCAGGGAAAATCTTGGGAAATTTCCAACAAATAAAACCTTGGTCAGGAACCTCCAGCAATTGAGCCCCCAGCTTGATAAATGAACATGACAACAGGTAGTTTTTCCATGGCTGCTAGGTCCAGGAATTAGTCCCCAAAGACATCAACAATAGTAATAGACAACTGAGGATTCAGCTTCTTTGATGTATGGAGGGGAAAAAATAGACTTTCAGTAGCCTGCAGAGAGATCACTGCAGAACTTGTGCAATTCTGCTAGTGCCATATAATAATTAGATAAGCATGAAGTATAAGTTCATCTCTTTTTAGAAGAAAAAGTAAAAGGGATGAAGAAATACCTTCTTAGAATCCAGGTTATCCAAGACAATGAAATATTCTTAGGAAGAAGAGAAGTGCTTTGAAAGGAAAACAGAAAAAAAGAAAATGAAGAAGCAGTGGGAAATCCAAACTCTGTCAAGAGGTTGGAGGGTATAAGTGTGTGAAAATGAAAAGCAAGGGAAAGAAAAGGACCATTCAATGTCGCAGTTATTTTTGAGTCACTTTTTGAAGAGAAAGGGAGCTGGACTTTTTCAGGAGTTGCATATCAGACTATGCCTGATTCCTCCTATCAATTCTAAGCTAATAGTGCTGCCTCTCTCCCAAGATTGCCGTCATTTCTACTTCGTGAATCAGTTCCTCTTAATTAAGAAGAATCAGGTCAAGAAGAGCTGTTCTCTTTGTTCTTATTCTCTCCTCCCTTTAAAGAATATCATTAAATCACTTCATGAATTTGAGTATAAACATTCTAAACAAGAGAAATGCACAAAAGATAAGTAAAACAGTCAAAAAAATTAAGCAATGAAATGAATTTTCTTATACTTCTACAGTAAGACAGCTATTCTTTAAGAAAAAATTTGATTTAGAGAAAGCACAGAAAGGAATCAAGAGATAAAATGCTTGAAAGAGTTCCTGGCTTAAGGGAAGCTTAAGAATAAGGAAAAAGAAAGGATGATTTGAATTAATATTTCCAGGACTAAAATTCATGTTTCCTTATAAGCAAATCAATATTTTTGAAGGAAAGGATAACCCAGGTGGATGCCTGTGGAGTAGAGAGAAGGCAGGATAAGAATAAGATAGAAGGGAGAAAGAAAAGTACTTCTACCCACTTAAGTACAAGTAGAGAAAATATAGTAATTTTTGTTTATACTCTGTCAACCATGGAGAGTAGTGTGGTCAGAGTAGGGTAAGAAAAGTGGAGAGAAGGACCTGGGTGGGGCAATTGGAGGCTAGTATTTCCCTAGAAGGGGAAAAAAGGGTGGCTATTTAGATATGGGAGAAGGAAAAGTGACAGGGGCCTACTAGAAGGTCTTTGATGAAAATAGTCACCTTAGGAGACTATCATCTTTAAGTAAGAGTCATGCTTCCCAAGACTACAATGCACACCAAGAAAAATGTTAAATATGTGGGACTTTAGAAGTAGCCAGCATCCATGGAGGAAGGGGAGTAGTAACTCCAAAGGAAGAATTTAGTAACCTTAGAAGAGGTGAGGGATGGTGATGGAGTCAAGATAGCAGATTAGAGACAGCAACCCAATTGAACTTTCTCAACATTCCCCCCAAAACAACTTTAAAATAACATCTCAAATAAAATTTTGGAGTGACAAAGCCAACAAAAATCAGGGTGACTCATTTTTCAGACCCGAGAAAATTTAGGAGGCCCTCAGGAGAAGTCTGTGACATTGGGGTACAACAATATCTGGAGCCTTGGCACTTGGAAGCAGGAGCAACAGTTTTGTGAGCTCTTAGCCCAGGGATGTTCTAGGTCACAGTTCCAGGTTGGAGAGAAATTCTTATGGTCAGTCACAAGGAAGTAGGGACCCTGGTCACAGTTCTATGACCAGGAGGAGTGCTTGTGGCTTCAGGGAACCAAGAACCCTTCCTGTAAAGAGTAGAGCACAGAGGAGGAAATCAGTGACCACACCTCTCCCTTGAGCATACCACCTTAGAAGAGCCAAAAGTCTGCAAACCCTTAGAACTGTCTCTGAAAACAGCAATACAAAAATGTCTGAAACTTGGGAGAGTGTCTCCCATCTCCCAGATGAGCAGAGTTCAACATTAACATAAAGACCAAAGTCAAGAAGTAGGCTAGAAAAATGAGCAAACAAAAAGAGAACTTGCCCATAGAAAGCTACTACAGTGGCATGGAAGACCAATTATTATCTCAGAAGATAATAGTATGAAAACAGCTACAAGCAAAGTCTTAAAGAATAATGTTAATTGGACCCAAATCCAACAAGAATTCCTGAAAAAGTTAAAGAAATATGAATGGTAGAGAAAAATTTGGAAAAAAAATTGGAGTGATGCAAGAAAATTACAGAGAGAACTAACAGCTTGGTAAAGAAAGTACAGAAAAAGCTACCAGAGGAAAAAACACCTTACAAACAGACACAAAATAGAATTGGCACAAAAGGAAAGAATTTCTTTAAAAAGCAGAATAAGCCAAATAAAAAAAAGGTACAAAAATTCACCAAAGAAAAGAACCCCTTAAAAAGCAGAATTATCCAAATGGAAAGAGGCACAAAAGGTCACTGAAGAAAATATTTTTTAAATATTAAAATATTAAAAAATTAGAATTAGGTAAGCGAAAACTAATGACTTCATGAGATATCAAGACAAAAATGAAAAAAAAAGTTGAAGAAAATGTGGAGTATTCCATTGGAAAAACAAATTACATGGAAAATAGATTGAGGACTATCTGAAAGCTATAACCAAAAAGAGCCTAGACATCATATTTCAAGAAATTATAAGGAAAAATTTCCCTGATGTTTTAGATCCAAAAGGTAAAACAGAAATTGAAAGAATCTACCAATCATCTCCTGAAAGAGAGGCCTAAAGAAAACTCCCATTTATATTATAGCCAAATTCCCGAGTTCCCAGGTCAAGGAGAAAATATTTCAAACAGTAGAAAGAAAAATTAATATATCATGGAGCCATAGTAAGGACAACACAAGATTTATCAGCTACCATATTAAAAGAGCAGAGTATTTAGAAGATTATCAATATTCCAAAAGGCAAAGGAGCTGGGACTATAACCAAGAATAACCTAATCAGCAAAACTGAGTAAAATCATTCGGAGGAAAAATGGATATTTAATGAAATAGAGGATTACCAATCATTCCTGATGAAAAGATCAGAACTGAACAGAAAATGTGACATTCAAACACAAGACTCAAGAGAAGCATAAAAAGTAAAAATGAAAGAGTAATTATCAGGGACTCAATAAAGTTAAACTCTTTACATTTCTATATGGGAAGATGATACATGTAACTCCTAAAAACTTTGCCATTATTAGGGCAGTTAAAGGAGTTTATATAGACAGAGGCCATGGATGTGAGACATGTGTGTTGATTATGTTGGAATGATCTCCAAAAAAAGAAAATGGATAGGCAAGAAAGAGGAATGCCCAGGAGGAAGGGAAAGCTAGAACAGGGAAATTTTTCTCATATAGAAGAGGTACACAAGGAAGAGTTTTTATAATAAAGGGGAAAATGAAGGAGAGGGAGGTGGCAGGGGGTGCTTGAACCTCTCATTAAAATTGATTCAAAGGAAGAATAAATGTACGCACTCAATTGGCTATAGAAATGTAACTTGCCCAGTGGAGAAATAGGCAGGGAAGTAGAAAAAGAAAAGGAGTGGAGGATGATAAAAGGGAGGGTGATAGAGGAGGCAGTAGTAAGAAGCAAAATAAACTTTTGAGGAGGGAAAAGATAAAAAGAGAGAGAGAGAAGAAACAGAAGAAAATAGGATGGAAAGAAATACACAGTGGTCATTACTATGAATGTGAATGTGATAAACTCACCTGTAAAAAAAGGAGCAGATAGAAGAAAGGATTGGAAAACAGGATTCAACAATATGTTTACAAAAGGTATACTTGAAACTGAAAGACACACAGAGAGTTAAAATAAATGACTGGAACAACTGAAGAAAAAAAGTTATGAGTAGCAATCATGATCTCAGACAAAGCAAAAGCAAAATATAGCTATTTAAAAGAGATAAACAGGAAAACTACATTTTGTTAAAAGGTATCATACATAATAAAGTAATATTTTAAAAATTATAGCAAGTTTCTCTAGCAAAGTCTTCATTTCTCAAATATATACTGTGTAGAACTGAATCATATTTATAAAAATAAGTGCCTCCAATTTATAAATGATCAAAGGATATGAATAAGAAATTTTCAGAAGAAGAAGAAATCAAAGTTATCTATAATTATATGACAAAATTCTCTGTCACTATTGATTAGATAATAGTTATTTAATGCAAATTAAAACTACTCTGTAGTACCACCTCACACCTATCAGAAATAAAACAATACTGGGGGAATGAGAGAAAAATAGGTACACTAATGAACTGTTAGTGGAGTAGTAAACTGATCCAACCACTTTGAAGAACAACTTGGAACTAAGCCTAAAGGGCTATAAAATGGTTCATTTTCTTGGCCCACCAATACCACTACTAGTTCTGTATCTGAAAGAGAAGAAAGAAAAAGGAAAAGGACTTACAGGTACAAATTTATTTGTAGCAGTTTTTTTTGTGTGGTGGCAAAGAATTGGAAATTAATTGAGGAATTAAGTCATGACATATGATTGTAATGTAGTATTATTGTACTTTAAGAAATAATGAGGGAGGTGGTTTCAGAAAAATATGGCAAGACCTATCTGAACTGATGCAAAATTAAATGAGAACTGGGAGATCATTCTGCATAGTTATAGCAAAGTTATAATGATAATCAACTGTGAAAGACTTGACTGTCCTGATCAATATAATGCTCAAAGACAATTCCAAAGGACTCATAATGGAAAAAATACTATCCACCCCCAAAGAGAGAACTAATGAATTCTAAGTGCCAGTTGAAGCATAATTTTCTCATTTCCTTTTTTTCTTGCTTTTTATGTAATATGGCAAAAAATTGTTGTGAGCTATGTTAATATTTCTCTCTCAGAGTTGGGTAAGTCTAGCAAGCATCATCAGAAAGGATAATAGAGAAAAATTTGAAAGATCTATGATATCTTCTGAAAGAGAACATTAAAAAATATACATTTCCTATCATCATGGTACCTTTGTAAAGATAATAGTAGAGAAAGAAAAACTACTCAGTTGTTATTGTGTTTCTGTTTTATATGTCAAAGAAAATGATGTTTGTACTGAAAATGATAGAACAGAAATTTCTACATGAATTCTTATAGCTGTATAAACTTACTACCCTAAATAGGCAACCCATTTCACTTTTTCAACTTCTTCAATTTTGGGATATCCTTTCTTGGATTGATCTTACTCTACCTCCTTGATCAAAGGGTCCTACGCAGACATTATGGAACCAAGTAAAATAAATCTAAACCCTTCCCCACATTGTAATCCTTCAGAAATTTCAAAACAGTTATAAGGTCCTTTGTAAACTCTTCTCCAGCATAATCATCCCAGTTCATTCAACTGATTCTCATAAGACATGGCTTTAAAATTCTTCATTGTCCTGGTCATTAGCTCCTGAGTAACCTCTAGCTTCCCTATGGTCTGTCTGAAATGTGGCATATTATTTATGGAGGGGATACCAGACACCAGTGGATACAAATGGGGAAGTTTATTAGAAGTTGTATATTTGTGAGTGCATTGTATGTTTTGACCCATTTCTACTCCATGAAAATTAAATTGGAAGCATTCTCTCAGGTAATCAGAGCCATACATGAACAGGAATACCCTCTATAGCATTCTTGACCTGTGGTCATCCAGGATTTGCTAGATGATCTTTGGTAATAGGAAGTACGCTACCTCTCAAAACACCCTTTTCCATTTGGGGACAGGTCTAATTAGTTTGTTTTCTCCCTTTTTACAACTCTGTTAACCATGTTTGTTCTATCCTCAGTCCCAAATCACTTTCCTTCATCTCATCTTTCTTTTTTTAATTACTTTTAAAATGAACAAGCATTTATTTTCGTTCCAAGTCATGCCCTCTCCCCCACTGGGAAAAAAGAAAAGAAAACCCTTGCAATAAATAAGTATAGTCAAGCAAAATCAATTCTCACATTGGCCATGGCCAAAAAGGTTTATCTCATTCTGCTTATTTAGTCCATTACCTCGCAGGTGGGTAGCATTTTTCATCTGCTATCCTTTAGAATCAGTGAATGATTGCCCAGACTATCATTTTAGCTTTATCTTATGCTATTCTTTTTTAATGCATTCATTGTTTCAGCCAAACCACACTGCTAATCATTCCTCAATCTTGCTTTTTTCCCTTTGCTCCTTTGCGCATAATGTCTTGTGCTTAGGTCTCCCTTCTCACTTCTTCCTAATAACTCTCTTTCTTTCCTTCAAGGCTATGCTTAGACACCATCTCTTCAATGAAGCTCCTCTATTATAACTGATCTTTCACTTCTTGAAGCTATCAGAGTAGTTTTTGGGAAGTTTTATTATGTAATTAATCATTATAATTTGCATCACTATTATTATTGTGTTTGTCTTGTCCCTTTAATTAGCTTGTGACTTTTCTAGGCAGAGTTTTGTGCTTTATTTTATTTGTGTATCCTTAACTCCCTCATTCCCAAGTGTACTGCAACGCACACTGCAGGCACTGGATGAATATTTGTGGGATCACAGGTGCATTGGCATGTTCTGGCTGTGGGGATATCATGTTGCTTCTATGCATCCAAGTGTAGGTCTGTGCCTGCCCTGAATGTTATAGGCTCCACTTGATAGGCAGAACCACTAGCAAGTATCACCCCTTCCCCTTGTGAGCTTCAGGTGAGTGGGTAGGGTGTACCCTTCTATGCACCAGCCCTGAAGGAAAACTCAGTTTAAGCCAATTCTGCAGCTTCACAATAATCCAAATAGTTTATAATTATGTAACACATTATGATTCACAAAGCACTTTGTATTCATTTTGTCTGGATCTCTTCTTGGATCTTATCACCTTTGATTGTACCTTTTATCATAAAGATTTGTGCAAGTCTGATTTTCTTATTTGATTATTAAGACTTTAAGGGAAGAGATTTGCTTTATGTAACTTTACATCCCAGTCTCTTAGCACTATCCTTGCATATAATGACTGTTTAATAAATGTTTGCAGAATTAAATTACCCTGGAGCTGCTGATGTATGACTGGTCATTTTCCTCTTGATAATGTGTTGTTTTCAAAAAAGTGCTCATAAAGCATCACTATCTTGGCATAAGTCAAATTTTATTGCCAATGGACATTTTCTATTGTTTTATTCAAAAGAGACAGGAAGAATCTCATTTTGACAAGCAGAATGACAGCTTTAAAAAGCTCAATTTTTGAAAAAGGAAATTGTATATTTTGTGTGGGATATGGATACATAAGGATTTGAGAGCTGAAAAAGATATTAGCTATCATCAAGGTCAATCTCCTCCTTTTAAAGATAAGGATACTGAGATGGGGGGGGAGTGGTGGGAGGTGTGTGACAGGTCATTTAGCAATGAGGTTCTAGGTCAGGTTTAAATTATAACCAAGACCAGGATCCTGGTCTTTCTGCCTTTTGACCAGAATACTTTCCCCTACAGCATCCCACATTTATTATCATATGTCACACATACTCAATATTCGGAAGAATAAGGATAAGCTGTCAAAAATCATGTGAAAAATGCTCCAAAAATGAATAATAAGGGAAATGCAAACTAAAACATCTTCCAGGCTCTACTTTATATCCATCTGATTGGCAAAGGTGAAAGAAAAGGAAAATAGCAATTGTTGATTGGCCAATACTCACATACACATTAATGCACTCTTGGTGGAGTTGTGCTCTAACTCTTCTGGAAAGCAATTTGGAAGTACACCCCTTACCCCTAAACTACCAATAGTTTTGACCTAATGATGCTACTGATAGGCCTGTACCCTTAAAAGATCAAAGATTAATATGTCATAAAAAGGTATCGTGTGTGTGTGTGTGTGTGTGTGTGTGTGTGTGGCAAAGAACTGCGTACAAAGCATCAGTTATGGAATGGCCGAACACAGTAAAATATGTGAACGTAACAGAATATTATTGATTCAGAAAGACCTGAGAAGGTCAACATGACCTGATTTAGAGTAAAATAAACAGAACTGGAAGGCCACAATATTATAAAGAAAAAAATAACTATAAAAGACTTACGATCTATGATCAATGAAATGGCTGATCACCATTCCCAAAGACCAGTGTTGAAACTTGCTTTCTACCTATTGCCAGAGAGGTGATGATCTAGAAGTACAGAATGAGACGTACATTTTCATGCATAATCAATGAGTGGATTTGCTTTTTTGTAACTATACTTATTTATTTCAAGTGAGGGACTTTATTTGGAAGAGGGAGGGAAAGTTGTGATAATGATCCTAAAAAAGGGACAAATAGAAAATGGATGAATCATTTAAAAGTAATTAGAAGAGAGCAGACAGAAGTACAGAAAGGAATTTAGACAAACAGTGCAGTGTCAGAACTATGAGGTTTAACCTGAAATATTAAAAAAATTAAACCACCACTCTATAGTAGTGAAGTTTCATGACTTCTGTCTTTCTTTGAATAGGGGAAGTGCTCACTTACTGACATTTGTCAAGTTCATCACAATAAAAAGGAAATGAATTTTAAATTCTGCTAATTCTGTTTTAGGTTCCATAGAGAGATGGAGTTTTGCAAACTTTAAACTGCATCTCAGAGCTTCAGAACTCTACAGGGCTTCTTTTTGATGGGAAGAATTGCTAGGAAAGGAGTAAGGAGGTGACAGACCTGCCATTCTTTGTTCTGGTGAAACCATATCTGGGGTAGAATGTTTGGTTCTAGACAGTGATTTTTAGGAATGATATTTAAAAGCTATAGAAGATACAGAGAAAGCTGACCAGGGTGGTAAATGGCCTTGAGAACATTGTATATGAGGATCACTTAAGGAAATGGATTTACTTAGGCTGAAGAAGTTTTAGCAATATGACAGCTACCTTCAAGAAATTAACAGGTCCTTTGAAAGAAGGACTAGATTGTTGTGCATAGCCCCAGTGGTCAGACCTAGAAGCAACAGTAGGCATTGAATATGGGCACATTTAGATTGGATGTAAAGAAAATGTTTTTTTCAGTTATATAAACATGGAATGGGCTACCTTAAGAGGAGCCTTCTTTCTGGTAGTCTGTAAAGAATGGATGATCACTTGATTATTTTATATGTGTGCACATGTATATATGCATGTGTGTATATGTGTATGTGTGCATGCGTATCTGCATGTATGTGAGCTTTGTATTTATGTGCATGTGTATGTCTGTGTGTGAATGTATTTATGTGCATATGTGCATGTTGGGAAGATAGATTCTTGTTCAGAAACGGATTGGATCAGATGACCCCTCCCACAAGATCTCTTTAGATTCTACATTTTGTCATTCTCCAAAACCTGATTCTCTGACATACTAAGGGTATGTCATTACATATTACACATTAGTTTGTTTCCTCATGTGCAAAGCAGGGAGATCACACTTGCATTTTCTTGGGGGTCTCATGATGAGGATTAAATGAGACACAGTACGTAAAATATTTGAAGCCACCGTTACAGGACTTTTTTATTTCTTTTTATCATTTGAGATGCAGGACCATTTATCCTGCAAATTTTGGTTAATATCAACCTCTCCTGAATAAAACCTTTACCACGAGCCTTAAACATTCCTTAGATATGAAACCAGAACAAGAGACTTAATAGTCCCTTGGCAACGAGTAAATTCTCCTCCTTAATCAATCTATTTATGTGAATCCACTAAATGTAATTTAAGTTATAAGATAACTTAGTTTACCCATAGAGTTAGATTGGTAAGGTTTGTTTCCTTAGGGGATGCATGAAATTATGGCTCTAACTGTGTTCAACTTTTATGACATTGAAGGAAGCATGGGACCATTAATCTATCTTCTCTTTAACTTTTATGGTCTAAGAGAGATGTGGAATATTGCCCTAGGTAAAAGAACTATACCTCTCTTTTCTGTATTTTAAAAATTTATTTTGCTTTTAATTAATTGAATAAAATAAGCATTTCTATAACATAATAAAAAAGATGATTGTGCAGGAACCTGCAGATCTACTATGCATAATTTGCTCTTCCTTTTCATTATATCTCTAATACTCTGATGTAATTTTGCCTATAAGAAACCTTGTCAGAATCCTCAGGACTGTTCAGATTTTCTCTGAGGCCTGAATCTAGGCTTGAGCATGATAATAAAACTTAGACTTTTACCTCCATAATTTCTGTATTGTGTTTAAATATATATTCATAAAGGCAGCTGCAGCTATGTGGCTCAGTGGATAGAGTGCTGGGCCTGGAGTCAGGAAGACCTGAGTTCAAATCTCGTCTCTGATACTTACTACCTGGGTAACTCTGGGCAAGTCACTTATTTGCCTGAGGTTCCTCACCTGTAAAATGCACTGGAAAAGGAAATAGCAAGGGCTCCAGATCTTTGCCAAGAAACTCCCTCCCTCCCCCTGCAAAAAAGGTTTCACAAAGTGTTGTACATGGCTGAAAACAACTGAACAACCACAAAATGGTCATGAAAGACAAGTTTACAGACTACATGTTCCCTCACTATCAGGTCTTTCTCAATATGCTTCACATCATGGAATTCTAAGCTATAGGAGTGAAAAAGACCTCTAGGACTGACTTTTGGGGGAAGAATGGAGGAATAGGACAGTATTTCTGAGATTCTGTAAATATAGGCAACTTCTACTTTGGAAACTCCCTCCACGGATGTGCATCAGCAACTCATTTGCAAGTTAGAGTTTTAGATAGTTGGTTAGATACTGAGAGTTTCAGTGGTTGGATGAGGGGCATGAATCAGAAGCAGGCTTTGAATCTATGTTCTCCTGACTTGAAGGACAGCCTTCTAGGCATCACTCCACCCTGGTCCCCTGGACTGCTGTGAAGTATAGCCACATTATATAGTTGCCAACAGAAGAGATTTGAGGGTCACCTACTAAAGGAATCTCCTCAGTGGCCTGCTATGGACACCGTCTCCTTCATGTCCATTGTTTTCAAGTTCATCGTGTCACTGGCCCTGAAGGCAGTCATTAAAATGGAAATATAGTGACAATAAAACAGTCCACATGACAAGAGTCAGACAAAAAAGCAGGCCCATTGAAAGGTATATATGTGGTACATGAAGGAGTATCACATATTTGCATTTGGAGCCAATTGATGAAATGGCTCTGGGCAGCTCATAAGGATTCAGAGAGAAACACAATCATCTCTGGTTTCTCTTCTCAGTACTTGGGAAGGCTGGGGTTGATGCTGGGAAATAGCTCTCAATGGAAGCTTCTTTCTGGAAAAGCCTAGTTCTTCTGTATATGGTGAATGGCCACCAAGCTTCCTCTTTATCTTGTTTTTGCGTATCAGTCCTGTGTTATCTGTGTTTCTGGGAGAGCAGGTTTACCTTGGGGGTGAGTCTTAACACTGTACCTGTAATAAAAGTATGTGCTTAATTAATGCTTATTTACCTTTTACAAAAGGATTTTTACCAAGAAAATAGAGCAAAAACATAAGCTAAAATCACCAAGGTCACATTATTCCCCTTTCTACCAAGTCAGTCTTTCAGCGTCAGACCAATGCAGCATAGCTGCCAAATGAAGTTACTTCCTTTGTTACAGAAAATGGCATCTCTGCTGAGGGAGTCAATTCATTTCTGGGTTGGACACTACAGGTGGCGCCTCACTAAGCTTGGTATTGCAGGCATAAAATGGGCATAACGAGGGCCTTAGGAAACTCTCTAGGTGAAATGTGGTTGCCCAAAGGGAAGAAGGTAAGCCATCCTGGGTGCCAGAGGGGCACTGAAAAGACATTTTCCCCACTTGCCTGAGGCTATCCCTGAATCACTGGAAAGTGACTGCATTAGTACCTTGCTGCCATTTAGAAATTATTGCCCTGGTTTAATTACGATAAGAAAAATAATTGTGTCAATTTTAGAGGGCTTTTTTAAAATGAATAATGTATCGTATCCTTTCCTAATGCTGAGAAATTCTTCCCACACTCTTCTAAGAGATTGCCATTGGCTAATTTATATTTGACATATATTCCTATGCATCCTCACACTGTAACTGCAGGGATGCATTTTTTTTTTTGTCACTGTTCTTCCTACCACATAGGATTTTGGTCCAGGTGGCATATAAAGCAACATGAATTTTTCTTCTTCATTCATGGCACATTCTGTTCCTGGACAGTATTCATTTGCTTCTGTTCCTTTCTATCAGAAATACTAGAAAAATGGTAGTGATGCCTCTGGAAAGAACTTTTCCTTCCCTCTGTGCTTAATATATATCCTAGTGAGCTGTTAGGACCCACCACACTTTGCTGCATTGGAAAGAGCCCTGGACTCAGAGTCCAGAGATGTGGGTTCAGTACTGTTTCTGACTCTTATTAACCTTATGACCATGGGCAAGTTTCTGAATTTAAGCTTTCTTACCTGTAAAGTGGAAATAAGCCTATTGTGACTGCGTGGGTGTAATTCCTGCTGCCAGAGAGCCTGAATCTAGCAGATCTCTTAAGCCAGGGAATTCTCAGCTGCAGTGGCCTAAGCTGATCAGTTGTGTACACTAAGTTGGGCATTACTGAGTCTACCAATATAGGGAGTGGAGGGAGTAGCCACGGTGCTTAAGCAGGGGCAAATCAACCAAGGTAGGAACTGAATGAAGTAGGTGAATATTTGCATGTGGATTAGTGGTAGACTCCTGTGTGAGTGGTCCCCTAAATTTCTAGCCTAGGTGAGATAGAGAGACTCAGTCTTAAAAAATAAATAAAGTGGGCATAATGATAGTTGTAGTACCTTTCAGGAGGCTATTCCTCTCTACCCGTGCCCTCCCCCCCCCCCCCCCAGAAAAAGGTTCTGCAGACCTTAAGGTGATGAAGAAATATGAGTTCTTAGTGTTCTTCATAGAGAAAAGTCTATCTTATAGGAATATGAGACAACTAACACCATTTAACAAGTACTTTGTAAGTGAAGCTACTTATTTACAAGAACTAGTGAATTACCAACACTGTCTGTGTATGTCTTGCTATTTGAAAATGACTCATTTCTAGGAAAACTTCAGTCCCATAGGTCTTTGTTCCAAAGATGTGTAGTCCAGGACACAACTTTAGGAAGACTCTTGTTGCTCAGTACCAATAGTCAGGCTTTTTAAGTCATTAGACAAGATTTCCTAGTCAGCAGGCTTACCTGAAATGAAAGTTTTCAGTGACCTTAATCTCATGAGAGAGGCTATGTGATGTAGTGGAGAGAGTATTACACTTGAACCCAGAACAGCAATTTAACCTTAGCTCAGTCCCAACTGACTGTATGACCTTAGGACACATCTTCTCTCTGATCCAAAGGTACCAAAATCACAAAATATCAGTATTTGCTCTTTTTACTTTAGGGAGTGGTTCTAAGAACCAAAGTGAGATTAAGTGTGTAAAATTTATAAACCATTAAGGTCTATTGAAATGTGAGCTGCTGTTATCGTTATAATACAACCTATAGCTTAGAACTTCAACTCAGGTTTGAATTGTGGGGCTTCATGTAAAGCATTCTTTGGTGTGTGCCTCCACTAATGGTTTCCCCTGGAGATATCATGGTATAATTTTGTCTAACTCTCCATGGATAAAGGGCTCTCAGTTCCTGTGCAAGTCCTGAAGCTAACAATGTCTCCCAGATACAAGACGTTTTGTTTCACCCCACAGAAAAATAAGAAAACATAAAAGTAATGATAAGAGTCCCCAAACAGTCAAGATTACTTTCACTTCCTTTACTGGCGCATCCCATTTCTGCCACAGAGCTACTATACAATCTTCCAGAATCAAAATGGTACCCTCTGGTGGAAACTTCCTTGAAAAGGAAATATATTTGAAGCATCCTCTGGTGAGATCCATGCTCCTTTAGGGTCCTATATGGCTCTTCAGACTTACAATATAATCCTAAGATTTAGAACTTTCCCCAAAGGGGTCAATTCTAATTCCACTTGGGATTGCTTGAGACTCTATCTATATAGGGAGAGTGAAAAAAACTCAAGTCATTCTAGTGAAATCTTTAGTTATATTGAGAAAATTGAGGCTTATAAGAAACATTACTTTTAAATTATTTTTAAAAAGCCTTTTCCATCTGCATAGCATTTAGTAATAGCTACCAAAGTGACATCAAAAGAAAAGAGTGTTGGAGGTGCAGGGGAGGGGCATAGGCATTTAAGAAGGGATATTCGGTTGTTTCTCAGGTCTTCCAGCTGCAGGCTATTCCAGCTATAGGAACCACTCGATTCAATTCTTCGGCTGCTCCCCCAGGCCTCAGGTACTGGTGGTCTAAGCTGTCACCAGAGCACGTTTGTTATAAGAACCCAGTGTTATAACTACCAGATGGTAATGGCTAAGCAAGTTGTCATTTGAGGACACGGAAGTCATTCTGTTTCATTCTGTCAGTTCTCACTTCATCATTCCCCTCCCCCTTTCTGAGACAATCATTCCTCAGGCCCAGTAATTGGAGATTTCACTGTTATAGCTTGGTTGTGATGCATTCCCTTCTCCACCCCATACCTCCAAATCCATGAATATTTCCCATTTATAACTCTGGGTGGTAAAAGGTTAGCCCCTAAAGGAGACCTATATTTTATTGGGGCTTGTAACATTTTGGCTAAATGTGGTTCGATATTTTCCCACACATTGAAAAACCCTTGGGAATGTTTGCACATCTCTCTAGTGCCATTAACAAGAAAGTATGGCAGTTGCTATGACAACTACCCTTAAAGTAAATATGAGCTTTAAAGGTTTGCATAACCAGAAGGATGTTCTGATTCTGGGTCATAAATATCTACTTCTTAACATAAGCTACCTTAACGTAATATAAGTATGGAGAGTTTTTCATATGGGACAGTGAGTAGGGAGGTGCTGAGGATCTTCATCAAGAAACTGAAGGGAGTGATGTAGAGCTATTTCTTTTCCCATGGTGCCCAGATAAAGGTCACAAGCCTTTCTGAGCCTGCCGTGGTTTGAAGCTGTTTCTTTTCCACAGTTGTATTAGATCAGAGCTCCCTGGAAGGTTTAGTTAATCTGGATAATCACCCTAGACTCTGGGAGAGAGGCCATATAATATTAGCATCTGAACAGTGAATAAAGTAGACAACCAGTGAACCAGAAAGTAGATCCAACAACTGGTGCTAATATAGATATTATAAAAGGCAATTAAAACTTAAAACTGCAAGAAGACTTTATTGAGGATGGAAGGAGACAGAGACAGAGAGACAGAGACAGAGAGAGACAGAGTCAGACAGAAAGACAAAGACAGAGAGAGGAGGAGAGAAGACAGAGGAGAGAGACTATTTTGGGATAGTGGTACATAGAGAGCATATATTAAACATTTACTATGTGCCAGGACTAAGCTAAGTGAGATTTTAAAAAAACACAAACAAGACAGTAGCTACCCTCAAAGAGCTTACAAGTTAATGATGCAGTCCAATCATTTCAGTCCTGTCCAACTCTGTAACTCATTTGGGGTTTTATTGGCAAAGATATCAGAGTGATTTAACATTTTCTGATGAGGAACTGAGGCAAACAGGGTTAAGTGACTTGCCCACGGTCAACAGATAGTAAGCATCTGAAGCTGGATTTGAACTCATGAAGATGTCTTCTTGATTTCAGTCCTAGTGCTCTATCCATTATACCACCTATCTGCCCTACATTCTAATGGGGGGGGGGAGGGAACAATACATAAAATGGATATGGAAAGGGAGGCATTCTAATGAGAGGGAGAAGGCAGCTGTTGAGCAACTGAGGAGATCTCAAAGTCTTGAGTGAAGTATGGCTTGATTCTGGTGCCTTTTGAAATAGTGGTACATTCACACAGATCACTAGGTTTTAGGGCAGTGGTTTCTTCAGGATGACAAGGTTGGTGAAAAAGAAGTCTGCTTTTAGCATAAACAATTGTCTCTGTCCCCTTCTCAACTGAGGCACTGCCAAATACTAACATTATAGGGTTCTCCTTGCCAAACTCTCTGGATTCTCGAGTCATGATCTAGATTCATTAGATGTTCAGAACAGCTTCGATCTGCTACCACAATGGTACTGTTATTTCAACTCCATCTGATTGTACATTCCTTGAGAGCAGGAACTTTGCTTCCCCCTGTGCTGAATTGCAATGAAACATACAAAACAGGTGATCAGGGACACTTTTTGATTGTTGAAATATAATACACACCTCCTCCCACAACCAAGCTCATCCCAAACTCAAACCTTTGATCAGAAAGGGCAGCCTCATCCCTGTTTTCTCTGAAATAGCTTGCTCTGTGTGGCAATGCTGATTCTTAACACCCCACAGCTAGGTTAGCATGCTTTAGTGTGTTCTGAAAGCTCCTCCCTTTGCTACTGTCTGCAGTCACCCAGTCTCAGCTCATTTGAAAATAGCAGATTCCTTCTAAGAGAATTTTAAGAGAATTTAAGCCTGAATTTTACTCCAGTGAAAGAAACGTGTGACTATTTTCTTTTTATTATTATTATTACTTTTTAAATTAATTTTTATTTATTTTTTTAATGTTCTATAATCACTACCATAAAATTAAGATTTTAACCCCCCACACACCTACTCCCCCACTACCCCCCTCCCTCCCCAAGACAACATACAATTCTGTATAGGTTCTACATATACTTTCCTATTGAATACATTTTCACCATAGTCATGCTATGTAGATGAACTAAAATAAATGGAAGAAATCATATACCAAATCAAAACATAATACACACACACACACACACACACACACACAGGAACATGATCTGCTACATTCTGCGAATGAATTCCATAGTTCTTTCTCTGAGTGTGGAAGGCATTTTGCCTTAGAAAGCCATTGGGATTTTTTTTATAAGTTCTTGCATTATTACAAAGCTCCAAGTCTACCAGAAAAAACTCTCGCACCCTGTAGTCGTTGCTGTGTACAAAGTTCTCCTGGTTCTGCTCCTTTCACTCAGCATCAGGTCATATAAGTCCTTCCAGGCCTCCCTGAAGTCTTCTTGTTCATCATTTCTTATGGCGCAATAGTACTCCATTACATTCATGTACCACAACTTATTCAGCCATTCCCCAATTGATGGGCATCCCCTTGACTTCCAGTTTTTGGCAACTACATAGAGTGCTGCTATAAATATTTTTGTACTTGTGGGACCCTTTCCCATTTTTATGATCTCTTGGGGATACAGTTCTAGCATGCACATTTTTGTAACCCTTTGGGCATAGTTCCAAACTGTGCTATTTTCTAATAACTAGTGACCACGCTTCTTATTCCTGTTCATCCTCTTTATGTTGCCATCTACATTACCATTGCACATATACCTATCTCTATCTCCTTATCAGTCAAGTTAATCAATCGCTACTACCATTGTTCCTAGAAAAGGCACATTGACAGATCACATGCCCTGTGGAAGCACTTACCATCTTTGTGACTTCCCAAACATTCCTTTCCTTGTTTCCTGTGATATAAATGTGCTGTTTCCCCTATTCCAATGTAAGCTCCATCGGCATGCAATGGAGCGTGGACATACCTGGTTCTGTGCATGCTTATGGTAAACTCCTTAGGGGAGGGCCTGTTTCATTTTTGTATTTGTATTGTCAGCATTTAGATAAGTGCCTTGTGCATGGTAAGTTATCAATAGATTTTTTCATTCATTCATCAAATGTCGAACAGTGGAATCCAGTATTCTTTGTATCTGTCAGTCACTTGGATGGTTGCAAAAACATGATGTGGCTATGGAAGATCATTTTCTAAAACCTATCTGTTTTTCTCTTACATTTTCATAAAGGCTACATTTGATGCAAGCATAAGTCATTCTCATTTTAAAAAAATCACAGACAATAAAGTAGGCATATGGGCCAATTAGTACTGATATCTTTGTAATTACCCCCCCCCCCCATATTAAGAGCATCCTTGATTTTTTCCCAATAGTTCAATATATTCTCTTTCAGATATCCTGAGACTTGATCCATCATCACCATTAAAATTGTTTTATCTCCAGCACAGATTTCTTCTGTGTATACTTGGTCTTCTTCAGCTTCTATCTCCCTCTTTTTCTTCTTTAGTTCTGATTTTACTGCCTCATATAGCACATCGGGGGTTGAGGTGTTGAGTCCAAATGTGATGTTTTCCTTGATGCTGATGAAGAAAATAGTTTGTTAAGAAATGGCAACAGATCTGCTCCTTTTTCAAGTGTTTGTTGTCCTTCTATTTTCATAGGTCTCCAAATGTTCTTGCAGTGATCTGGATTAATTTGGTCTTCTGCCTGACTTCCTCCCAAAACATTCCACCCTCCCTTAACTGTCTTATTAGCAATATTGATCGTAATTTTCCACCATTCTTTTCCATAATGTTTTTCAAATGAGCTTACATGCAAATTTGGTATAGCTCTTGCCTGCTTTGAGAGTCTATACCTGATGAGGAGATTCAGCAATGGATCATTGAGAAAGTCTCTAAGCTCTTTTGATCTCTCCAGGATATTTAAACCTGGAAAGGACTTTGGAGTCTAGAAAGCACAGCTCCTTCATTTTACAAATGAGGAAACTGAGGCAAAGGAAGTTTAATGAATTGATGAAGGTCATGTAATAGGCCTCTGAGGCAGGATTTGAACCCAGGTCTCCCGGATGCCAAGTTCAATACCCTATTCAATTCAAATAAATTATTAATGATATATATATATGTATATATAGACAAGGGAATGGTATAATCTACAAGTTCTGGATTCTTTTATTATTAACCGTGAAAAATACTATTTTAAAATATCCCGTTATTTCCCAATACCTACAAGTCAAACACAGTGGTCATATTTAACAATTTATTTTGCATTCTGAATCCATGGTCTATCACCTCAGAGGTATATTCCTTGAGCCATTCTTTCCAACATAACACTCACACATATCATCATCATCATCATCGTCATCATATTCAATCCCGTTGCTACACTGAAAAGACTAGACTATTGTTTATAGTGACTCACTGAATTCTTCACTGAATTCTCTTTGGAATTTCTTTACCTTCTTATCCCCTGCAATAGATAATGGTGTATAAACCGCAGTTACCTTCATGGTGGTTTTGTTTGTCTGTTTGCTTAAGCTCATAATGAACTCTGCAAAGTGAGAAAACAAGAATCCCATAAAATGATGTATTTTGTTATTTTTAGGTGAGTGATTAAGTCAACTGTTAACTTTATTCCCTTCTCCACATATAAATTGAAAACCACATTTATACTTAGCTGTCCCCGAGGAGTCATATAATGATTTGGAAAACCCATACATTGACATTATATATCTTCTACTATACTTTTATTTATTTTGTTAAATATTTTATTTTATTTTAATCTGCTTCTAGATACATTCAGGACTGTGTCTTGTTGAAATGATGCCAGTGGCCAGGAGGAGTTTGAAACCTCTGTTTCACACTAAATTGTGCGTGTATTCAATCTTTATTTGTCCATTTCAGATGAGCGAACCCATTCCACCCATCCCTTAACCCATGTTTGTATATTTTTTAATTCTTCCCAGTTATGAAAAATAGCAAGTTCTGTTCCCTTCTTCCTTTTTTATACACAAGTGTCTTCCTTTTGCCCTCCTTTCTCTTTCTCCTCTTCAAACCTTCAGAAGAAAACCAATTCATCCTCAGGTCCTTTGGCTTTCTTATTTAATACCCTTTGAAGACATTAAGATTTTGAAAGAAACCTTGTTTCTTTCACCCCCAATTAGAATGTTAGTATTACAAAGTCACATAGCTATTTCTTTTTTTTTTTAAAAATTAATGTAACTTGGTTTTTTTGTTATATTTCAAGTTCTGAATTATCTCCCTTCCTCCCTTCCTACCTTACATTAGAGAGGACTACCATTAGGCACAGATATCTGTCTATCTATTTGTCTGTCTGTCTGTCTATCTATCTAATCTCTCTCTCTATATATATATGTATATATACCTGTGTAAAACCATACCATGCATACTTAATGTTCATCAATTCTTTCTCTAGAAGTGGATAGCATCTCCCTTCATAGGTTGTTTGAAGTTAATTTCAGTATTTATAATACTCAGAATAGTTTAGTTGTTCACAGTTATTCTTTTAACAATATTGCTGTCACTGTATACAGTATTCTTTTGGTTCTTCTCATTTCACTCTTCATTATTTCATGCAAGTCTTTCCATGTTTTTCTAAATTAACTTGCTAATCATTTCTTACAATAGTATTCCATTACAATGATGTACCATAACCTGTTTAGCCATTCCCCAATTAGTGGACATCCTCTCAATTTCCAGTCCTTTGCCATCACAAAGAGAGATGCTACAAATATTTTAGAAAATATAAGTTCTTTTTCATTTTCCCCAATCCCCTTGGAAAACTAACCTAATGGTGGTTTTGTTGGGTCAAAGGGTATACACAGTGTTATAACTCTTTGGGCATGATTCCAGGTCACTCTCCAAAATGATTGGCTCACTTCACAAGTTCCACTAAACAGTGTATTAGTGTCACATTTGTCCACATCCCTTCTTACATTTGTCATTTTCCCCTTCTATCATTGTAGCCAGACTGATAGGTATGAAATGATACCTCATTTCTCAATAATGATTTAGAGCATATTTTCATATGGTTTTATATAGTTCTGATTTTTTTATCCAAAAACCATTTGTTTATATCCTTTGACTACATAGGGCTACTTCCAGTTGCCAAAATAAACTTACCTTTCTAGGTTTCTCTGTACTCTTCTATTATTAAAATTCCTTCTGAGTTATGATATTTTCATTAGAAATTCTTAAAAGTTCTTTATTCCATTAAAGATCCATTCACTCATTCATTATGCTCCCTCTACTATGATTATGTTCAGTTTTGTAGGGTGAGTTGTTCTTTATTGTAAGTCTGTGTCTTTTGTCTTTCAGAATGTTGTATTCAAAGATCTCCCCTCATTTAAAGTGGAAGCTGCCAAGCTTTGGGTGAGCTTCACCATGGTACCTCAATACTTGAACTGATTCTTTTTGGATATTGGAAGTATTTTTTTCTTCAACACAGGAGCTTTAGATTTTGGTTGCAGCATTCCTGGGTCTTCCTTTCAGGTTGTGGTTGCCAGATTCTTTCTTTACTTTGTTCCCTTATTTTAATAAATCTGGCCAATTTTCACTTATGGCTTCTTGAAATATAGTGTTCAGGGTTTTTTTTAATCATCCTTTTCAATGAGTCAGTTAACAAGTGTTTATTAAGTGTTTGCTATATAGCAGGTACTGTGCTAAGTTCTGGAGGTATAAAGAAAGGAAAAAAAAAAATACTGTCCCTGCTCTCAAGTAACTCATATTTTAGTGGGACAGTCAAGAGACAAACAACTATATGCATACAAAAATTATGTGAGATATATTGGAGGTAATCTCAGAGGGAAGGCATTAGCAGTTCTCCAATTAGGGAACAACAGAGATCTCATGAATAAGGTTGAATTTAAGTTGAGCCTTGAAGGAAACCGAGGGATCCAGAAGGCAGATGTCAACAGAGGGAGAATAATCTAGGTATGGGAGATAGCTAATGAAAAAACACAAATGGAATGTCTGTGTTGCTGGATCATAAAGTGTGTGGAGTAGAGAATAAAGTGTAAGAAGACTAGAAAGTTAGGGAGGGGTCAGGTTATGAAGGACTTTAAAAACCAAACAAAGAATTTTTATATTTGATCTTTGAGATAATAGGGAGTTTTATGATTCTTAAATTATTTATTCTTGACATGTTTCAGATTAGTTTTTTTTATATCCGATATCTTACATTTTCTCCTATATTTTTAATCTTTTGGTTTTGTTTTAATATTTCTTGCTGTATCATGGAGGCATAAATTTCTATTTGGTCTATTTCACTTTTCAGAGAGTCTATTTCTTGGGTAAGAATACCACTTTCTATTTTAAGCTATTTTTTCTTCTAACTCTTTCCTTTTTGTCTTATGCTTCATTTCTTCTAAGTATTCAAGTAGTTCTTGGGAGAAGTCTATTTTTTTCTTTCAAATTTTTGCTTGCATTTATTACAGTTACTTCTTTTTGGGGTGAAGGATCTTTATATCTGCACTAATTTTTATATCACTTCATGCTTTCTTTGATTCAATAAATCAATAAACATTTATTTATTTTTATTAATTTATTTGTTTTCAGTTTTTTTTTTACAATCACTTCCATAAGTCTTAGATTTTATCCCTCTCCCTTTTCCCTCCCTCCCTGAGATGGCATTCAATCTTATATGGGTTCTACATATACATTCTTATTATACATATCTTCATATTGGTCATGTTGCATAGAAGAATTAAAATGAATGGGAGAAACCATGAGAAAAACCCAAACAAAATAACACAAGAGAAAACATTCTGCTTCATTCTGCATTTCACTTCCATAGTTCTTTCTCTGGATGTGGATGGCATTTTGCATCAAGTCCTTTGGGAATGTTTTAGGTCCTTGCATTGCTGTGAAAGGCTAAGTCTACCAGAAAAATTCCTCACACACTGTGATGGTTGCTGTGTACAAAGTTCTCCTGGTTCTGCTCCTTTCACTTAGCATCAGTTCATATAAGCCTTCCAGGTCTCTCTGAAGTCTTCCTATTCGTCATTTCTTATAGCACAATAGTATTCTATTACATTCATATACCACAATTTGTTCAGTCATTCTTCAATTGATGGGCAACCCATCAATTTCCAGTTCTTAGCCACCACAAAGACAGCTGCTATCAATATTTTTCTACACTTGGGACCCTTTCCAATTTTTATGATTTCTTTGGGATGCAGTTCTAGAAGCGATATTGCTTGGTCAAAGGATATGCACATTTTTATAGCCCTTTGGGCATAGTTCCAAATTGCTCTTTGAAATGGTTGGATCAGCTTATAGCTCCACCAACAATGAATTAGTGTTCCAACTCTCCCACATCTTCTCCAACATTTATCATCTTCCTGTTTTGTCATGTTAGCCAATCTGATAGGTGTGATGTGGTACCTCAGAGTTGTTTCGATTTGCATCTCTCTTATCAATAGTGATTTAGAGCATTTTTTCATATGACTATAGATAGCTTTAATTTCTTCCTCTGAAAACTGCCTATTCATATCCTTTGACCATTTATCAATTAGGACATGACTTGTATTCTTGTACATTTGACTCAGTTCTCTATATATTTTAGAAAAGATGCCTTTATCATAGACACCAGTCACAAAATTCTTTCTAAGTTTTCTGCTTGCCACCTAATCTTGGTTGCATTGGGTTTGTCAGATTTATGGAGAATGGAGAAATCTATGACCAAACAAGAGACAGAGTACAATATGAAGTGCAAAATGGATAATTTTGATTACATTAAATTGAAAAGTTTTTGCAAATCAATAAACATTTATTAAGTGCCTACTATGTGCCAGGAACTGTGCTAAGCACTCACCTCTTTTGAACAGGGCTGTTGTTCAAGGGCTAGGCTCCACTCCTAATATGATTTTGAGTAGGATACTTAACCTTGCTTTGTCTTACTCCAGATCTTCCGAGTTCCTGTGCTGACCACCACTTTTCAGGGTTAAATTTCTCTGGATTCTTGAGGTTGAGAATGCTGAAATTTCAGTACCCTTTTGGACAATTCAGGACAAAGTGGTAGGGACCTCAGAACTCTTGAACCTTTCGTTTTCCCCCTCTGACTACCATTTTGAATGATGTCTGTTGCTACTCATTGTCACTTCCAAATTCCCCATCCTGGGACTTTCTGAATACTCTGAGGCTTTCTGACTACTTTAAATCTTTGTTGGGGGAAGGCTCCACTCTTGTTGCCTCTGGACTCAGTATCCTACAAGTTGCGTATATCCCTGGTCTTTTTCTCTCTCTTCATGCTAGGAGGCTACCTTGCACTGATGTCGGTTTTGCTGGTGAGTCCCTTTTCCTATTGCCTGTGGGCTTCTGCTTGACATAGTATGTAGTTCTGTTTTAGAAGTAATTTACTATAGTTTCTCATTAGATTCTTTTTAAAAAAATGTAGCATTAAATTTTATTTTTTCTCACATTTAAACAAAAGTTAATATTTATCTTTGAAAATTTTGAGTTCCAAATTTTCTTCCTTATTTCCTACTCCCCTTCCCTGCTCCTTAAGAAGGCAAGCAATCTGATATAGATTATATATGTACAGTCAAGTAAAACATTTCCATATTAGCCATGTTGCAAAGGAAAACAGACTAAATCCCAGAATAATAATGCCAAAAAAGTATGCTTCAATCTGTATTCAGACTTCATCAGTTCTTTCTCTAGAGATGAATAACCTTTTTCATTATAAATCTTATATAAATCTTATATCATTATAAGTCTTGGATAATTGTATTGCTGATAAACCCATTCACAGATGACATCATATAATATTGCTGTTACTATATACAGTGTTCTTCTAATTCTTCTCATTTCAATTTGTATCAGTTCAAGGAAGTCTTCCCTGATTTTTCTGAAAACATCTTGCTCATCATTTCTTATAGCACAGTGATATTGCATCATTATCATATACCTTAACTTTTTCAACCATTCCCCAGTTTATGAACATCCCCTTGATTGACAATTCTTTGCTACCACAAAAAGAGCTGCTATAAATATTTTTGTACATGTAGGTGCTTTCCCTTTTTCTCTGATCTCTTTGGGATACAGATCTGGTAGTGATATTTCTGGATCAAAAGATATGCACTGTTTTGTAGCCCTCTGGGCATAGTTCCAAATTGCTCTGCTCATTGCATTTCTTCATAATTATCTGTTCTGTATCTGTATCTGTAAACTTGACACCAAAGTTTTTTGCTAGAGTAGGTATGTGGGACACTAGGATGCCTGTATCTTTTTTAGGACAGCTTCATTTCACAGAAGTCTATGTGTTCTTTAAATGTTACTTAGCAATTTGCTTCTCTTTTGCCAGATTTCCCTTCAGTCTATTATTTTTATATTTCAAATTTTATTCTCTCTTTGACTTCTTTGGAAAAATTTGCTACCATTTATTCAATTTTTTAAAAATTTAATGTGCTAAACATTTCTGCTTTAAAAGTTACACATTCTGACTTTTATTCCTTTCTATTACCTTCTCATATAGATTTCCATTCACTTTTGTATTGTTCTGGAAATTCTTCTTGTCCTGTGCTCTCTTAGGATTCTACAGAATTTCTGTTTCATCATATATTAATTTACTTTACTATGCCTTATAGTATCTCTTAAAAGAACTTTTAGTTTAATTTAGTACTTTTTTCTAGTTTTAGGATTTTCTCTGTTGATTTGTCTTTGGAAGTTTTAAGTTTTTAATTGAATTTCCTTTTGGAAATTTTTTGTGTGTTTCATCTTCTTTTACTATAATTCTCTCCATCACTCCCTTTCTCACATTCTACCCTTTTGATGTACATACTCATGGCTAGACTGCAAAACTTCCTAAGCCTCCTTCCATGTTAGGAAATTCACTTTTCACAAGCCTCAGTCTCTGCCCTAAGTAGGTTCAGTGGGGATAAGGCCAGTCCCAGTTGAGTTTTAGTTTCCTTTCTCTTCAGGCCTGGTGCAGATACTCACACTATCCCCTTGCACCATTTTCTTCCATATTTCTTATCCATCCCTTTTCTGAAATGAGCTGAATCAGGTTCTACTACTTTTTTTCAGTGTTGGAGAAGAGTCAAGAGGGTATTTCTGGTTCAATCCCTATAGCTCAACAAGGCCCTAAACAGAGAACACCCAAGGAAGAAGACAGCTCAATTCCTAACCCTTCCTTCTTTGATTCTTAGATATAGTCAATGTCCCTAGGACAGGGTGGAGGGAGTCATCCAGAAACGTGGAGGTTAGTGGCAGAGGGGTACTAGGATTAACAGTCCTCAGTTTTAAATCATGAAGACTATCTTATCAAGATTCTATCCATCTTTTCATGTGGAATCAATAACTTTGTTCATCAGCTGGTATATAATTCCTTTTGGTGTGATTTTTTAAAAGAGTTATTGGGGACCAGAGAAAATGTGTAATCTGCCATCTTGTTGGTCACATGATGGGGAAGGTCCAGACAATTGGTAATGAGCAAATATAACCAAATGTTATTTAATAGAGATGAATAGCAAGTCTTATATTTGGGTCCAAAAATTCAATCTCACAACCACAGGATGGCAGAGCTTTGATTGACTAGACTTTTTCAGTTCCACTGAAAAAGATCTGGGGCTTTTAGTGAATTTTGTGCTTAATATGAGATAATGCTGTGATATGAAAGACAGAAGAGTTTATTCAGTCTTAGGTGCCATTAATAGAGATTTGAATCCAGGGCAGTGGAGGTGATAATCTCCCTGATCAAAAACCATCAAAAGTATTGCATTTGGTTCTTGGGTTCATGTTTTAGGAAGGACTTTGAAAAACTGAAGCAAATTGAGAGAAAGATGACTAAGATGATGACAGGACTCGAAACCATATGAGTTAAAGAAATGGGATGTCCAGCCTCCAGAAAATTTTTTTTATGAAAGACTCAAAGTATGGCATGTCTATCTTCAAAAATTTGAAAGACTGTTCTTTGGAAGAGGTATTAGACTTAGTCTTTTTACCACAGAAAGCAGAAGTAAGAACAATGATATAAAATGTAGAGAAGTAGATTTTGGCTCAGTATCAAGAGGAAACAAAAACAAGACTTCTTAACAATTAGAATTATTCCAAAGTGCCAAGGGTTGTCTTAGAGGGTTATGGGTCTCTCATCACTGGTGGTTTTAATGAGAAAGCTGGAAAAGATGTAAAGATGGAAAAAATGTAATCTTAGCTCTGAAGAAATAAAACAGGTATATCTAGGGATCATCCATCCTTTGCTCTGATAAGATACAATATTAGAGGTAAGGGAAACCAGATCTGCATCACACATTCCTGGTTTTAAACTGTCATCTATGGGCCAAAGCACTAATGCTAGCCTCTCACAAATTCATTGGGTTCAAGTATGAATAGCACATGAATGGAACTCCAGACCTCATATGAAACTGGGAGATCTAAAATTAATCTGAGTCTGATTCAGATTCTTAACCATTTTTGTGGGATGATGAAACTTGTGGATCTCTTCCCAGAATAATGTTTGTTGCCTCTTTCATAATTGAAGGAAATGCTAAATTTCACTTTACAGATCAATGAAAATAAAGATATATTTTTCCCCATTCAAATTCATGGATCCCTGAAGTCTGAGACCTCCTGGTCTAGGTACTCAATAATTACCTTGCTATACAAATCTAAGAAAACAATAGCATATAATTAGCAATAAGCATTGAATTAGAATCAAAACAGAAGTAACAGCAACCATTGGAAACATTCACAGCAACTCAGCCCCAGATGAGTCCATTTTTACTCTTTTTTTCCTCACTGAGGTCTCAGGATAAACCTAGTTCCTTTGGCCTTAAGGTAGACGCACATAGGTTTCTAATAGTACACCAAGAAAAACAGCATGACATCTTGGCAGCTTTGACTACTCCCAGCTCATGGTTCTTGGTCTGTAATTCTCTAGTTTCTCCACACTACTATCAGACTTGGGGCTTAGCTTAGATATCACTTCATAGTTCATCCAGATTCCTGTTTTTCTAGTCAATTCTTGACTCCATTTTCTGGAAGGACTCAGAACCCTTTTCCAGGGGTGTGTCTCCAAATTCCAAATCCCTAATCTCCATGGCATGAAGACATTCTTTTATTATCATTTCAGCATCCTGTGGAAATTAGGACTTTTGGTGCCCTGTTATCATTATCTTGGAGACTGAGATCATGTGGGAAATATATTTCATAACTGATGGGGTAACTGAGATCCCGATAGGGAAAATAACTTTCTCAGGGTGATCCTGTTAATTAATGGCAAAGATGAGATAGGAACCCAAGGCCCCTGCCTTCTATATCGTTGTTGCTTCCACTATATATGAGAATTCAAATCTCTTTGCCCCTGTAATTCACGTGGCCTTTCTAACTGATCAGAAACAAAAGCCCTCAGAGTTAGCCCTTTGACATTAGGAGCAGTGAGATAAAGCATAAAGCATCCTGGAACTGAAGTCAGTGGATACAGGCACAAGCCCTGTCTCTGTTACTGCTTTCTACCTGTGAGAACTTGGGCAAGTCATTAGTCATTTCTGGGTCTCAGTTTTATCATGAATAAAATAAAGGTCTTGAATTAGATGATATCTAAGTTCCCTTCTAACCCTAAATCTGTAATATCAGTTTGCTGAACTGTAACCTTAGATTAAAAAGTAATAGTATAATATGATTAAGAATATCTATGATTTATGAGCAGATCTCCAGACTTACCAAAGTCAAATACAAGTTTGTATATAAACCATGTCAAACTTCAGTGTCACTGTAGTTTCTGTGTTTAAAGAAAAAAATAACAAATGCTTGGAAGTTAAAATCTCAACTATACAATCTGCTTGCAATTTCATGTTCTTTCCAAATTACCATGATGCGTATTTCTAGAAATCCTCGAATCCCAATATAGAAGCTCGTTTTTCCTTCTTTCAGTCCTCCTTAGCATTCTGACCTTGCTTTGAATGAAACCGTATCTTCTGAACAAAAGATAGTAAGAGCACAGTCCTATTCTGCTTGTCTCCTTAGGCCCATTCAGCTTTCCAGTTTTATTTTTATCACATAATATTTTAAGGAAGAGGGTGATGTTTTCAATTCCTCATCTAAACATCCCTGTCCTTTTGTCAGTTCATGGGACATGCATACTGAATGAGAATGCCTTTCTTTGTAATACAAAGGAAAGAAAAAAGCCAGGTTGAAAAATGAAAGGAAAATGTTGTTTAGTTGTTTCTGACTCTTCATAACCCCATTTGGAGTTTTCTTGGCAAAGATACTGAAGTGGTTTGTCATTTCCTTCTCCAACTCATTTTACAGATGAAGAAACTGAGACAAATAGGGTCAAGTTACTTGTACGTGGTCACATAGCTACTAAGCATCTGAGGCCAGATTTGAACTCAGGAAGATGAGTCTTCCTGACTCTAGGTCCAGCACATTATCCACTGTACCACAGAGCTGCCCTAGGAAAATATCAAACCATTTAGAATATGGAGCCAGCTCTTTGTGAGAACAAGGGCCATGTTTCCCCATTATTTCAAGTTAGGGGATAGCCAAAATGGTAATGGCTGGCTAACAGAGGTGGAATGAATAGAGTGCTTGTGTTAAGGCATGCTCCTGAAGCATGGAGAACATTCATTTGTCCTCAGGGCGATGGAAGGCTTTTCCAGTATCACTCAGAATCATCTTATATTCTTTTCTACTAATCTATCCCCAAATCAGATGAGACTATTTACTCTCTCACATGCATGTCCTATGGCTTCTCATTTCCTTTCCTCTGCCTACAAAGTTCCCTATGTCCTTAACACCCTCCCCACATGCCCCATTTCCATTTGTTCAAATTCTTCCCAGTTTTAATACTCAGCTTAAGTGCAATCTCTTTCATAAAGAATGCCATACTCCCCAGACTTCAGGTTGTTTCTTTCCTTGAACCTCACAAAACATTTTGCATTTCTTTTATGAAATTCCTATTTTCTACTTTATGTTTTGATTATATGTGTTGTGTTTTCCTTCTTAGATTTTAAGGGCAGGGACCATGTCATTCATTTTCCTCCAGAGTCTAATATATGGTTCTGTTCATAACAGATGCTTCATAAATATTTGTAGATTTGAACAAAGCTTCATAGTAGTGTTCTTGTAATGAGCAAGAATAGTATCAACTTATAAGCCCAAGTATCATCTTCTACTCATTCATAGAAGCAACATGATGGACTTGAATCCTGCTGCCAGTAATGAGGTTGCCTTGGGTAAGTCCTTTAATCTCTTTGCATCTCAGTTTCCTCATCTGTAAAAAAGGGGATAAGAATAACCACACAGACTGAGCACCACAGAATTGCCACTTTTGAATTGTAATGCTAGAGAAGACTTTTGAGAATACCTTGGAGAGTAAGGACATCAAATCAGTCAATAATTAAAATAATTAATTCAGACTATTCACTGGAAGGTCAAATATTGAGGCTGAAGTTTAACTACTTTGACCACATAACAGAAAGACTAGACTCATTGGAAAGGAATTTGATGTTTGGAAAGACTGAGGGCAAAAGGAGAAGGGGGCAACAGAGGATGAGATGGACAGATAATGTCATGGAAGGAATGAACATGAGTTTGGACAGACTTTGGGAGATAGTGGAGGTTAGAAGAGCATGGCATCCTATAGGGCAGAGGGTCACAAAGAGTTGGACACAACTATACCTACCACACAGGGTTATCATAAGACTCAAATGAGGTAAGTATATACTTACTATATAAAGTAGTTTAAATTTTTAAAATATTATGTATTAGTTATTATTAATTGAATTACTAACTATCAACCACTTTGTTTGAGGAAGATATCAGTGAGTCTTTAAATAATAATATCTTATTGACTTTATTCTAATTAGAAGGGAGACTTGAAGGTTATTCTGACCATTGGAAATGTGTAAAGGTGAATTGGCCACTGACCAATATACACCAAGTTAACATTCTAACCACTGTACCAAATGGAAAAGCAAGACCTTATAAACAAGTCCACATAAATTTTTGAAGAATGAAGACATCTGAAAAAAGTTCTGTAACAGGGAATGCAAGTTACAACTATTGGCAATATGGGAATAACCTTCAAAAATGTCATTTACCAAGTTGCAAGCAACAACATGGGGATAATCCAATATCTCTGGAAGAATTTAGATTATAATGGCTCCCAAACCAAGAAAACCCATGCAACAAAGCAACCTTTTCTCTACCCAACAACTTCTCATGAAACAAAGCATTTCTTCTGGAATCCAGTGTTGTGATGAGCCATTTAAGTTAGAAAATAAATGCCACAGGGATTCCAAAGTCCTGGGTCATTTATGCTATATTGCTTCTAATCAGTTAGGCCTTAATTCCTCCATATTTTAGTAATGATTTCATGAATTGCCATGAACCAAAAACGAACAACAATAAAACATTCAGAATCAGAATCTCAGAAACTCTGCAGAAGACAGGATCTCAGAAATAATTCAATCCAACTCATATCTGAAAAATAACCCACACTATGGCATTCCCTTCCTTAGAAGACTTCTAGTAGTTGAGGAACTCACTACCTCCAGAAACAATCTTATTGGTAAACTTTTGGGTGATGAGCTTCTCTAAAAATAGTCACGTTGTTCCATAGACACATATGGTTCTTCTAGAAGTCCATCACACAAGCCCTTTCCAGCTTCATGAGACTGGTTAGAGTGCATGCTCCTCTGGCATAGTCTCAGACAACCCTGTGGCATCTCTATGCCATGATGAGGTAGAACAAATTAGAAGTATTAAAAGCCTAATTGGCAAGGGTCTGACAAGGAAAAGTGCATGTCTATTGAGATAACATTGATCTAATTGTTGTGCACCATGCCACTACATATTAGTTAAAAGGAAACAGGTCATGATAAAATATACTTTCTGATTAATGCATACATATGTAGATATTATTTATAAACATATGTTTGTAGGGGTCATTATCAATATATAATTTCTTAGGATATCACTGAGCATTTGAACTCTCTGCTCCTCCCTCTTGTAGGTATTGCACTGGATACAAGAGAAACAGAAAGCTCAGTCTCTGACCTCAAGGAATGAACTTTTGAGAAAACCAGTAACTACTCTATCCACTAATACTATATATGTGTGTGTGTGTGTGTGTGTGTGTGTGTGTGTGTGTATACATATAAAATCCAATTAACAGTTTAAATTTCTAGCTCAGTAGAATCACATTCACTTGGGGGACTTTGAAGACCATCTAGTTCTACCCCCTCACATTACAGATGGAGAAACTGGGGCATAGAGAAATGATGTTTGCTAGGTACTGATCTCAGCTATCAGGGTTCTGTCCGTTGTGACACTTTTTCCACTGCCTCCTTTTGCTAACTGGCTTTCAAAATCACTCATTCATTCACTCATACATGCATGCATGCATTCATTCATCCATCCACTCACTTGTCAATATTTATTAAATTTCTGTCAAGTACAGTGAACTCTGTGAGCTGTTAAGAAAGATACAAAAATAAATATTTCCCTTAGTTTCATTGAAGTTGCTAGCAGAGAGATAAGGCATATGCAATAATGCAACATAGAACATGATAAAGGAGGTGTTAGGATAACCAGAAGATGTAGTGACTAGAGTGCTAATCCTGGAGACAGTAAGACTCATCTTCCTGAGTTCAAATCTGGTCTCAGATACTTACTAATTATGTGACCCTGGACAAGTCACATAACCCTGCTTGGCTCAGTTTCTTCATCTGTAAAATGAACTGGAGAAGAAAATGGCAAAGTACTTAAGAATCTTTGCCAAGAAAACCTCAAATGGAGTCATGAAGAGTCAGACATGACTGAAACAACTTAACAACAACAAAAGAGAGGCATTATTAGTAAAAAATGTTTGGAAGCACAAATGGATATTACTTGCTTGGATATTACTCAGATGGAGACATCTGAGAAGATAGGAGATATCTGATGTCATGGAAAGCTTCACAGAGGAAGTGACTTTTTATCTGGAAGGAATGAGAATCTGAGCCTGAAAAGATAGGTTGGGACCAGATTATAGGGGATATTGGATCCCAGATCAAGAAATTTTTATTTTATTCAGAGGACAATAGGGAACCCTTAAAAGTTTTTGAGCAGAAGAGTCAGTTGTGGCCAGAATTGTAAAATAATATTTTGTGATATGAAGTGATATGATATGATACCATGATAGGCAGGATGGCTTAGAGGAAGGGATGATTAGAGATGATGAGACAGATCAGTTGACTATTTAACAAGGACTATGAGGTCTTGGTCCAGCAATCAAATGTAAAGGAGGAGAAGGATTGTGAAATACTGTGGAAAAGGAAGCAACAAATAACCAGTATTTGAATGTAACTATTGCTCTCAATCCCCTACAACTGGTTAATCCTTAGGCACAAGTTGTGTGCCTTGGCATTGTGTGACACCATCTATTATTGTAACATACTACATGTCAGAGCTTCCCAAGGCAATTTTTCACTAAAGAAATATATCAAAGTGATGCTAAGGAATGTGAAAGGGATAAAGAAAAGAGAAGATGTAGGGGGGGCAGAGGAGAGAGAAAGCAAAAGAGAGGCGGGGAGAAGGGAGAGAGGACGGGAGCTGATTATAGGATCAAATCATAATTTTAACAACTATTTAGTTGGCAAAATTTCATTCAAAATTGAATCCATATTAGAGAGATTTAATTAAACTTTGTTCCTTTCCTCTGACCTGAAACCAGGTGGTTGCTTTCAGATAACAGGAAACTGACCCAGTCAGTTTCATGAAAGGGACAGTCATTCCCTAGGAGTTAAAAGACTTGTCAAAAACATAATTAGCACTCTAACCAGCACTGAACAGAATCCCCTCCCCGGCCCAGAAAAAAAACAAAACACAACAAAAACTACATTGGAGAGAATCGTTGGCCTGTGAGGGGAATTCCAGCTATTAATATGAAAAATACAAATCTTCTCACTGGCTTCATAATTCAAGCCTCAAGAGAAAGCCCTTTTTTTTCTTTTTAATGTTGAGGAGCAAGCTAAAATTTCACAGAAGCTATTTCAAAACATTTCCTCTGTCTTCAGCAGTATGTCTTCAAATCACAGACGGGACTCAAGAAAACAGTTCAAAGAGCCTCATTAAATAGTCACTGTCTCTGACAAGACTTCAAACCCTTAGTTGTTTTTTTCCCTCCCAAATGTCAGGTGAGAGGCAGTGGAGTTCAGATGCAGCAGTGAGAGGTGGTGGAAAGAGCTCCAGCCTTGGACTTAGAAGACCTGTATTGGGATCTAACTCTGAACTTTGCTAGCTGATAAACCACTTCAGGAACCTGAGCCCAATTTTTTCTTTGCATTATAAAATGAGGGTAATAATGTTTGCTCTATCTACCTTCCAGAAATGCTTTGAGAAAAATACTCTATAAAATCTTAAAGCACTTCATAAATGCAACTCTTGTTTTGACTGAGGTTGGAAGAACTGGTTTTGATCTTGAAAATTAACCAACCAAGTTTCTCCTGGGAATGTCAGAATTTGGCAGGTGCCTAGGGCTACGTAACAAAAACAAAATTAAACAAGACAAAAACCCACTTTCAGTTCCCTTATAATTACTTAAGCTACCAAGACACTGAATAGAGGACAGATTTTATTTCAATTTGATAGCAAATGCAAAAGATTCACATCCAAGCCTATAAACTATGCAAGCCATTGCTTTTCCAGCTCCAGTGGGTCTCTGCCTCTCAGAGAATTATACCATTCTTTCAACTTAAAATATTACTCTGCCTGGAACAATATTTCTAGGGGAAAACATTCAGGGTTTCTAGAGAGTCAAGCAATCTTACCTCAGACCTAGAGTCCACATGATTCATAGTGTTGAGGAAGGGAAAGGTCCAGGCTTACTCTCTCATAATGACTCTGTGCCTTGTTCCTCAATTCTAACTCCTGAAGCCTCTGACTTGTTAGATTCAGGTCCTTGGCCTTGGCACTCAGGTCACCCAAACTCTTCCATTTTCCCTGTTCCTATATAGTGCCAATTCTTCTTGTATAGGGAGCTATGTGCATAGCCCTTCTCCTCTCTGCATTTCTCTCCAGGTCTCAAACCACTTCTAACTTCTTTCTAAAGGCTGCCCCAGGACTGTGTCTCAGATAACTGAGCTCAGTAATGAACTTGAATCAACTATCACCGGTTCTTAGATCTGCCCTCATAAAAGGAAAGGCAATGTTCAAGGGGTTAACAATCGTTTTAATCAACCACATGCATCATTCCTTTAACCAAGCATATATATATCATTTATCTAGTTCAGAGGAGTCAGCAACCTGAACTTCAAAGAAAATACAGAGGAATCAGATCAATAGACATGGCTTCTTCTGCCTGACCATAATTCAACAGACATGTCCAACTGTCTGACCATAGTTAAGAGAGAGAGAGAGAGAGAGAGAGAGAGAGAGAGAGAGAGAGAGAGAGAGAGAGAAGCATGACATCTGAGTTCTAAAAGTGGGGAAGTTTCCTTAAATGGCTTCCAAGAGTCTTCATCTGGCCAAACAAAGACTTCCAGTCAGTAAGCCCCAAAGTAAAACTGCACCTCAGAGTCTTTATATACTTTTTAGAGCTACCAGTGCCTCATTAACAAAAGGCATGGACCTTCCTACAGATCTTCCCAGGCAGGACAATGGGTGGGAAAGATCCTCCTTAATCACATTATTCAGAGGCACTTTTAGTAAAACAAAAACAGCAAAAGGTCTTACTTTGCTTGCTCTTATACCTAGCCACCTCCTACCTTTCCAGTTTTCTTACACCTTGCTCCTTGCCATGTAATCTTTAATTCAGGGACACTGGTCTACTTGCTTATCTATGAACAACACACTACATCTCTGACTCTAGACATTTTCTCTAGCTCTTCTACATATCTAGAACGTTCTCTTTCCTCAGCTCTGCCTACTGGCTTCTCTGAACTCCTTTAAGTTCTAACTAAAACCCCACCTTCTACAGGAAGGCTTTCCTAATCTCTCTTAATTCTAATGCCTCAAGTCTCTTAATTATGTTCTATTTACCCTTTGTGTGTCTTGATTCATAGAGCTTGTCTGACTCTTTTTGAGAATGATGTGCTGTTTAGTTATTCAGTTGTTGCTGATTGACCTCATGTGGGGGTTTTCTTGGCAAGGATACTAGAGTGGTTTGCCATTTTCTTCTCTAGCTCATATGAGGAAACCAAGGCAAACAGGTTTAAGTGACTTGCCCAAGGTCACACAGCTAGTAAGTGTCTGAGACCAAATTTGAGCTCAGGAAAATGAGTCTTCCTGGATTCAGACCTGGCACTCTACCCACTGAGTCACCTAGTTGTCCCATCTCACATACAGTTTTTACATATTTGTTTGTTTATTGTCTCCCCCATTAGATTATGAGCTCCCTGTCTCTTCCCCTCTTTTTGTGTTCCTACTGCTTAAAATAGAGCCTAGCACAAAGCAGTGTCTTAATCAATGTTTGTTGACTGACTGATAGGTATCCCCCATTGCAAGGTGCAAATGAACCCACTTGGAAAATTATAGAAAATTAAAAGTAGGTTTGTAATTGCTTTATAAACTCTGTTGTTTTGTTTCCTTGACTTAGGGGAATATTACTGCCCTGGTTACTGGAGCAGGGGTGGGCTAGGACCAGGTTTGTGAGAACTAATTGTGAAATTTTCAGTATAACAGCAGCAGCAATAGAAGTAGAAGCATGTTTATGGGTACTTATTACATGCCAGGCACTGTGCTAAGTACTTCACAAACGTTATCTCAGTTCATCCTCAAAAGAACCCTGTGAAGTAGAAGCTATTATTATCCTCACTTTATAGTTGACAAAATTGAGGCAGACAGAAGTTAAGTGACTCGGCCAAAATCACGCTGTTTGAAGCTGGATGTGAATTCACATCTTCTTGCCTCCCAGCCCAGAATGCAATCTATGTCACCTAGCTGCCTAAGCATTTATACCTCTGAAATTGGAAAAGGTTACAAACTGGGTCTTAATTTACTGTTTTATTGTTTGTCTAGACTTAAGAAAAGTGACAGGGAAAGGTTAATATTGCAAATTAAACTTAAAAGTGTGATAGTACTTTTTTCTTCCTTTCTGGAGAACCTGTTGTTTAACATTTACCAGCATACCCCTGGGAAAGTAGTTATGATTGCCAGGTGATTTAGATATGTATTCACAGATTTTGTGAGTGGGAAGGCATTTAGAGATTTATACAGTTCCACTCCTTTATATAAAGATAAAGAAATTGGAGTCCATTGGGGTTAAGTCACAGAGCTAGTCACTGACACACTTTAGACTAGAAAAATAGCTGATATTTGTTATCCAGATTTAATGTTTGCAAAGCACTTTAACTGCACTCTAATTTAATCATCACCATGTGAGGTAGCATCTATTATGACTCCTATATTTGTCATAAGGAAACTGAAGGTGGGAGAGGTTAAATTAACTGCTGAGGGTCACAGAGCTGGTAAGTGTCTGAAGGTTGATTCAAAATCTGGTCTCACTGGCCTCCGAGATCTGTGCTTGACCAATAACTCCCCATGGCCTCTCAACTTTTAGTCTAGGTATATATTCAACTACTCTATGCCATCTGCCCTACATTTGTAACTGGAACCTCCTTCTCCCTGCCAAGAAAATTCAGGATTAATTCCTGGAAATGAAGGTCACATACTGTTAACTTTCCAAATGCAGGGCTACCCAAAGTGGGGTCTCTGTTGTCCTTTTAAGAATGAGGAAGGGCATCTAATTATGAGTACACTTCAGTCAAATGTCACCATCTCCTCTATTTCAAAGACCCTTAACGGGAGTCATGTTCAAAGAAACATTTGGAGTTTTTAGAGAGGAGAAATGACTCCTCTCATGATCCTGAGAGATCTGTAACTAAAACCCTGCATGTGGCTTTCAAATTTTCTCCTGTAACATCAAATGTACAATCTCTTCTTATTAGCCCGGAGATATGAGCCGACCTTCTCATCCTAGAATCAGTGCTTTGAAATTACTTGGGAGAACAAACTAAGTAAACACCATCTGTCCTGAAAGGAAGAAGAATTCATATGAGCTTCCAAGACAAAGTGCATTATTAATTAAGAAAATAGGCCCAGATGACATTGAACATGGCAGCTGGGGAAAGCCTGTAAAGAGTCACTTTCCAAAGGCCCTTAGGACACCAAAAGGGCTTGGGGCAAATAGCATCTTCCTTGAGATTCCCTGATCCCAGCATGTGACTGTGAAGGTCACAGATCATATGTTTGCAAATCTAGAAATGGGAGGGAAACTGGAAAGTCATCTTGTCCAGTTCCCTCTTTTTACAGACGGAGAAACTGAGACTCAGAGAGAATAAGTGGTTTATAGATTATTGGATTATAGATTTGGAGAGGGAAAGAACCTCAGTGACTGTCTACTCCAACCCTTTCATTTTGCATACAATGAAACTAGGGCCCAGTAAGATTAAGTCTTTCCCATGATTGTACATGTAGTAAACACCAAAGGCAGAATTTGAACCCAGGAGCCACTGATGACAGAACCAGTACTCTTTCCACTGACCATGGTGCTGCAAAACATGACTGGGCTGTGGAATTGTTACTTCATCTAGGGCTAATTCCACAGTCAAAAAGTTACTTTAAGATTTCAGTGGAGGGGAGATCATAATGTAAGGAGAATTGGAGGGGTGGTGAATACCCAGCTTTAATTAGTGTAATTAAATCGGTGAAATAAAGTTTTAAATGGGTAAACACAGTGATTCACTGCTGCTCCCTCTACATTTGGAACCTGGTGTTACATTATCAAGCTGCTAGAAAGGGAATAACAATCAGCAGCCCATAATGGCTCTCACCATCCAACATGCTTTCCTTCTGCCCCTCACCTTTTGATTTTAAGATGATTAATTAATTTTAGAAAAGGTGCTAAGCAGGCATAGCAAGAAGTGTTATTCTGAAAACAATGCCCTCAAATCAGGGTCTCACTGACCCTAGCACTCTCTGTAGGACATTTAGGCAAATCAATCCCACTCTTTGGGTCTTAATTTCATCATATGCAAAATAAAGGAGATGGACTATATTATCTTTAATGTACCTTTCAGCTCAAAATTAATAATTAAAAATAGCTAGCATTTATATAGCATCTACTAGATGTTAGGCGGTGCTAAGTACTTTATAAATATTATCTAATTTGACTCACACAAGAGCCCTATGTGGTAAGTGCTATAATTATCCCCATTTTACAGTTGAGGAAACTGAGGCAAAATTTTCTTGCTACCTACCAGAAAAAAAATAGACAATGAGATTTTGAGGGAAATACAAAAGCACTCATTTTAAATTTATCCATAAGTAGTGTTGTACGTTCAAATTTGGGGACCCGTAGCAAAACTCTTTTATTTATCATTTTTAATTCAAAATAAATGGCTCTCAATGAACAGGGAACCTTTTCATGTACCTCATCAGTGTAATGGCTGATTGGATCATATAATACAGTTCAATCATTCAGACAACCACAAATAAATAACCAAGAAACAAATCGCTAATTTCTCTTTTTTTAAGTTGTTAATTTCTACCAAACTTTATTAAGTGTCTACCCCATACAATGTTTCCTGCAAGGTGCTGAAGGAGATACAAAAATATATGATATATATTATTATTGTCTCATCACAGACAAAAGTTGGTTAAGCACGAAGAGATCCAATCTATTGAACTCAAATTGGCTATTATGACAGATGGACCAAAATGTACATCTTTTTTTCCCCCTGTTCTTTTAATTTTCCATTTTCCCTCTTGTTTTTTAAATTTTTTTCTTTGCTGTCCTTTTCCTTCTCCTTTCCTAATTTTGATTTAGAAGATCTGGCCTGACTGTTGGTGCTTCCATTTATTATCTAGGTGACCGTGGACAAGTCACTTTACCTATCTAGATCTATAAATCTGTAAAATAAGGAGAATTTTATTAGATGGCCCCTAGGATGCTTCCAATTCTGTGATGGTATGGAAGTGTCAGAGTGGAAGTGATTGTCATGTCTTCTTTTTCTTAGCTCTACCCACTGGAGTCAGACATGTAATAGCCCTTGAGTCAGACACGTAACCTTTTAGTGTCTCCTTTGCTTTTTTCTTCCTAACGTCCTTGTCATTTTTCCTTGTCTTCCTCTTGTGTACAAATATTACCCAATAACTAGAATAAAAACATTAAAAATTTCCACTCATGGGAAAAGAACACTTTTGGGGGCTAGTAACAGCTGGTTTAACAAAGAGGCAGCTGCACAGTAAAGGTTGTTTAAAGAAAGTATTTTTAGTCTCTTAGGGTCTGTTTTTCTTCTTTGGAATTTAAGTGTTTCCTTTGCTCCATCTCATATGTTTTACAAGTTTATATTCATTCTGTAGCTAAAGTTCTAATTGAAGGCAGTTTCTAGAAGACGATAGGGGTCACCTTTGCACAAGATGGTCACTTTATCATGGTGATGTCATTTTGGTCCTCTTTGAGAACAAAGGGCAACAACGTCCCCATTGACAATGTCAATGGGGAATGAATCTGACTGTTACTCAGAGGGAGATCACAATGAAAATCTGGAAGTCCTAAATATTGTCTATCCCAACTCTAGGAGGGGAAGCTGCATAAGCCAAAGTATTGTCTACATAATGAAAAGTCAGGCTCAGAAATTCTCTGTACACTACAGCATGATGCCTCATGGAAATTATATGGTCACCAAGACACCCAACCCCACTCTGACCCCTCCAACAGCACAATTCATTTAAACAAAGATGGATTCAGTCATCATCTGAGCAAGCAGTGATCTTCACTCTCTCAGAAGATACAGCACTTCTTACCTGCTCCTTCATTCTAACTTGTCCCCCTCTTACTGGCCGTTTGGATCTGCCCCAAATTCAGGAAAGATACAATGAAGTAAAGGGAATTGAGTATTCAGGATATTACAGAAGAGGCAGAAGCATTTTTATTGTGCCCAGGACAGGAGTAATTCAGAATTATGTGCATTTCTTCTGTACTCAATTCAATTTGACAAATATATAAGATCTGAGAGAGTGACAAAATAGTCTCTCCTCTCAAGGAGCTTTCTAGGGATGTAGGGGTAGGCATAATATGTTCACAGACAACTGAATACAGAACATTGGTTGTCGTAAAAAGTCTTTGTGCAATTTTAGGACACCTGTACATGCAGAGTAAATGCAAAAAAACCTTTAGCAGGGAGGGGTAGAAATTACTTCTAACTGGGGGACACCAGGAAAGGCCAAGTGGAGGAGGTGGAGCTTGTGCGGAGCATTGAAAGAACTAATTATTTCAAAAGGCAGGGGTGACAAGGAGAGCTTTCTAGGACTGGGAGATAGCTGACATGGGAGATAGAATGTTATATAGAAAGAGCAGCAAGTAAGCCAGAGTAGAGGAAATATCAGGTGCTGCATGAGTATGGGAAATCAATCTGGAAAGATAGGTTCGAACTCGATTGTGAAGTAGCAAGTAGGGATGTTTGTAATTTATCTTGGAGTAAGTAGGGAGCCAGTGAAGCTTCTTGAGCTGAGGAATGATGATGGAACTAATTTTTTTCTTTCTAGTGTTCCAGTTCTGAGAGCCTCATAAAACTCCTGAGACATGTGGATCATGTTGCAACACCATAAATTATCCACATATAAATGTACAACATTTCCCTCTGTAGTAATAAAGAAAAAAGATATTGGAGTGATCTCATACAGAGCACAACCCACATGACTATATCCAGAATATATTCTTGGAGTATAAGAGGAAAAAACTGAAGCCTCATTAACTAAAGGAAGTAAATAATTAAGTCTTTATTATGATAATTCTAAAATGGAAATTGTATAACACTCCCTGCCTGCTGGACTTAATAACATTATGGGATCATTGGTAAGAATCTATAGCCATCACTTTTGTATCAACTTCCCCATTAAACACATCACATGGATGCTCTATAAATAACTGTGTTGGTATGATTTAGCTTCCAGAAATGGAATTTAATGTTCCATTAAATTAGAAACTGAAGTAGTATGAATAAATTGAACTTTGCCTCACTGGACAGAAATAAGTCAAATCTGCAGAGATTATACTGGCATTTGGCCATTCCTCAAAAGATCAGATCCATGTATCTGGGCATTCTGGGGGAAAACTAGAGAGGATAATTTGGTAATGACTTGAATATGGAAGCATGGTGGCATCACAGGCTACTTAGTGCCCTGCCTTTCACACTACCTTGAATCTAACTATGTTATATGCATCTGATTTTTTCTCTTTTATTTCTTTTGGATACTTATGTTGCAGGCAGATCACTGCATTATGGGTGTAGCAGCATCCACAGCTGACACAAATTCCCCATGTGCTTCCAGGAGAGCTGTGATGATGTATAATGGAAGTACTTGGGAGAGATTATAATGCTATCATAGATTTTTCTGTCATTGATTCCCTCCCATCTGCCAACCATATGCCTAGAAGAAGCTTTTTCAACTGGCTACGTTGATGGAACTAGAGGTATCTTCAAATAAATTTTAGCTGACCTCTGCACCTCTTGGCTACACTGTTTGTGGTTGGACCCCATCACTGATGACATTTAGCAAGTGACAATATCACAAGGTGAGAAACCTTGGGTTTTCTCCACTGAGGACAACATGTGACCTCACAAAAAAGGAGCCTCAGCCCTTGACCTTTGCAGAGGTTCTTTTCTGTGCTTGGCACAGTGCCTGGCATATAGTAGGAACTTAATAAATGCTTATTGATTGATTGAATGGTTCTATTTTAGGTGAAGGACTTGCAGAATAGGCAATCTTGTCATCCTAGCATTCTGGAGTCTCTATTCTGTTGTCCTTCATAAACGAAGGGACCAAAATGACATCATGATGTTGGGATCAGTGTATAGTGTGTCTGACTGTGGTTGATCAAACCTACATACAGGTCCAGCGCAAATAGTAAGGGAAGGAGATGTCTCTAAATGTGCATATCTCACTTTTCTTTCAACCTACTTTAATTCTACTTTGCTCAAAGTACAGTCCCTTCTTTGACACAGGCATGCAATGCTGGGTTGTCCTGTGCCAATATCTCCCATGTCTCACCATTGATACCACAGTTCTTCAGAGAGACTTTGAGAGTGTTCTTGTACCACTTCTTCTGACCACATGTGAGCATTTGCCATGTGTGAGTTCTCCATAAAATAGTCTTTTAGGCAATAGTTTTTTAGATACTTAGCATTTGAACAACATGGCCATCTGAGTTTCACGCTCTGCAGTGCAGTTTGAATGATTGGCAGTTCAGATCAAGACAAAAATCTTAGTATCTGGTACTTTATCTTGCCAGGTGATCTTCAGAATCTTCCTAAGATAACTCAAATAGAACCAGTTTAATTTTCCGATATGGCTCTGAAAGACTGTCTAGGTTTCACAGGTGTACCACAAAGAGGTCAGCACAATGACTCTATACATTTTCAGTTTGTAGGCAGCCTAATACCTCTTTTCTCCCACACTTTCTTTCATAACCTCCTAGACACTTAGCCAGCTCTAGCAGTGTGTACATCAACCACATTATCTATATGTACATTCATGGAAAGTGTTCTGCTAGAGTAAATAAACTTATTTTCAATATTCAAAATTCCCCCATTTGCTGTAACCATGTATGGATGATATGGTGCTGGCTGGTGGCAAACCTCTGTTGTTAATTATCAGACCAAAATTAGCACTAAGTTGTAAGTATTAATCCATACTTTGTTGCATTTCAACCTCAGAGGCTGCATTGAGTGCTCAATCATCTGTGAACAAAAAATTGTGCACCAACTCTCCCTCCACTTTAGTAAAAGGCTTGTAGACTTTTCAAGTTTAATAATTTACTGTAGTAGCTGACCTTGATGGCATTTTTATCCTTGTTGAAGGCATCTGAACATCCTAGAAAACATCATGCTAAAAAGCATGGGAGCAAGCATACAATCCTGCTTCACTCCATTGGTGACTGGGAAAGCGCATTATCCATTATCCAAAACCCATGCAAACATGCAGTCATGAAACTGGTGTACAATACTGATGAACTTCTCTAGGCAACCAAATTTCACCACAATCCTCCACAAGCCCCCAGAACTGACAGTATGGAAGGCATTGGTCAGATCAATCAACCTTGTGTACAGACTTCTGTTCTTCTCCTAGCACTTCTCCTGGAGTTGTCAGGTAGCAAACACCATGTCAACCATTTCTCAAACCTTTCTGAAACCACACTGGTTCTCAGGTAGATGATCATCTTCCAAGTGAAGTATAGCCAATTAAAGACTCTGGCAAGAATCTTGCCAGCAATGAACAAGAGAGAAAACCCTCTGTGCTTGTCATAGGACAACTTATTTCCCTTTCCTTTATAGAGATGGACAATGGAGGCATTCTTGATCTACTGAGGAATAACCTCCTCTTGCCATATAATTTGGAAACATTTAACCAGCTTTTGTATGAACAGTAGATCTCCTGCCTTGTAAATCTCTTCTGGAATGGAATCAGCACCAGACACTTTGCCACATAAGAGGAGTCTAATAACATTCAAAAACCTCTTCTTTGGTTGGATGTACAATTAGGGAGGGATTTACTTCAACCTGAGTTATATGCTCAATGTCTTCAGCATTGTTTGATGAAGGTCTGTTGAGAATACTATGGAAGTGTTCAGTCTGTTTCTCCAGGATCATGTCCTTATCACTAATCAACGTAGCTCCATCAGCATTGAGCAATTGAGATCTATCATAGGTCCTCGGCCCATACATAGCCTTCAAGGCATCATAAAAACACTTAGAATGTTACCATCAGTATGATATTGAATGTTATTTGCCTTCTTGCTGAGCCAAGAATCCTGTGTCTCTTTAAGAATTCAGTGTCTTCTCTTGTTCTTTACTTTTGTTTGAGTTAAGTGTTAGAGAGGGTTGAATTGAACTATCTTGTTAATAAAGCCTGTAGAGTTCTCATTTTTAATTTGGTAGCTTCTGCACTTCCCTATCATTTTCATCAAACCGTTCCCAATGTTTACAAGTGTTCTGGCCCAGATGAGCAAATGCGGTCCTACACGCCAAATCTTCGAAAGCTGCCCACTCCTTTTCTGCTCCACTATTGCCAATTATATGTCGGCTTAGCTTTCCCTCCAAGTTAGCAACAAACTGTTCATAGATGGAGAAGTGCTCTAATTTGTTGATGCTGAGTCTTCTGATAAGTTGTATTGCCTTGGGGCTAGTACTTTTGATGAATGCAAATGTTTAACTTGGAGAGGATAAATCTATGTTTGATCTAGCATTCTGTGCCACATATCACCTTCATTGCTCTCACTTCTCTGTCTCTTTTGCTTATAATGATACAGTCTATTAAATACGAATATTTGCTGCAAGGGTGCATCTGCAAAGTTTTATTGTGTTTAGATAAATAGAAGATAGAGTTGTTGATGATAAGGTCATGGGATGCACAAGTCTTCAGGAGGAAGTGACTAAGTTGGTGGCAAACCTCTGTTGTTAATTATCAGACCAAAATTAGCATAAATTGTAGAGAATCAATTCATACTTTGTTGCATTTCAGCCTCAAAGACTGCATCAAGTGCGCAATCATCTGTGAACAAAAACTTGAGCTCCAACTCCATTCCTCCCAATGATATCCTACTTTGTCTGATAATCTGCACCTACTCTGGGATTAAAGTCACCCAGAATTGCAAACTTCTACTCTTTTGGTACATTGATGATAAGGATCTCCAGGTCTTCATAAAATTTTTCTTTGACCTTATAAGGGTTCATCGTAGTGGAAACATACACAGTGAAGATAGTGACATGACACTTTCCAGCAAGTAGCAATTGCATTATCAGGAACCTTTTGGGAGGCATACTAATTTGCTGACTAGATTAGATTTGATTGCAAAACCTATACCAGCTTTATGGTGCTCCTCATCACAGCAACTACTCCAGAAAAAAATGTATGTCCAGTTCCAACTTCAGCAAGCTGACCTTCATTTACCAGCTTGTTTCGCTCAGGGTTGCTATTTGGATGTGATACCTACTGAGATGTCTCACAACAAGAGCTGTTCATCTTTCAGGTCTACTGGATTTTGTTTTGTCCATAAGTATGCACACATTCCACGTACCAATAATTAGTAGAATTATCTTCACAAAAGGCTTTTTTGTAAATTTTGTTTTGTTTTGACCACAGGATGGGATCCTTACCTGCTGCAATAAGCAGGCCAGGGTTAGGTGAAGCAGACAATTTTTAGAGTACCTTTTCTAGCCCCTTCCTCATGTCAGGAGGTGAGCAGTGCAGTCCTTAAAAAGTCTGCTCAGACACCCTCGGGGCTGCCCAATCACACTGTTGCTTCAGTCCAGTGAAAAGATGATTATCTGTGCAGGGCTGTAGCTACAGCTCGCAGGGTATCCACACCTGCTGCTTTGTTGCTTGCCTGTCACTATAGGACTTCAAGCTAGGTAAAACAGTAAAATAGTTGAATAGTCAAATAATAAAATAATTGAATAGCAAAATGTTAAGATAAAATAATGAAATAGTAAAATGTAAAATGATAAAATTGTATAGAAGTGTTATTTGGCACATGTGTAATTTGGATTTAAATGAGACAGAGTTCTGAGAAGTCACCAGCCTCACTCTCTCTTGTAAAGTCATCAAAGGCCAGTAGCAAGACAAAAGTCAAGGCTACTGGAGATGGCCAGGGATGACCTTGGTGTCTTTGATTTCTGACCAAGCTCAAAGTACTCCACAGCAAGGGCTTTTAGCCATCTTCATGGCCATTGGAACAAACTGTTTACATCCGTCTGGTCTGCCGGGGAAGTCTTCACTGCTTGGGATCCATACCCTGCTAACTCCCTGATGGGGATGAAGTCAGTGGGTTATCCACAAGTTGGTTTAACCCATCTGCTGAGATGGTTTGCCAGGATGTGGTCACTGTGCATGCTACAGCTTCTTGGAGCCACAGGTGAGAGTTGGGTAGCAAGTGAACACCGAAGGTAGATAAGCAACCCCAAAAAGGGCTTGGCAGCCCTCATACCTAGTCATCCATGAACATCTCGAACACTGAGTCCCTCATGAGACCTCAGACCTTGGCCTCTGTAATGTGTTCTTTTCTGTGCTTGGTGCAGTGCCTATGATACAGTAGGTGCTTAATAAATGTTTATTGACTGACTATTTTACATTAAGGGATTAGAGAATGGGCAGCCCTGTTTCTTGACATCCTAGAATCCTGGAGTGCTAGCATCCCAGAATCCCAATGTCTTGTGTTCTGCAGCATGCTCAGCATCAATCCCCTGTGGAGAAAGTAGAGACCTTGAGGTCACCCCTTCCAGCAATAGATGAGATGAGGATTCATCCAGAATTTATGTCACATCTAGACATGAACTTGGTGAGATCAATGATATGTAGAAACTGAGCTAAAAACGAATAGAAACTTCCAAAATTATGAGGTGGGATAATTTTTTCTGGGGGGGGGGCGATGTTTGTACTTTTGTTATTGCTTATATCTTTGAAGCAAATATCCATTTATAAAAGTTGATTGATGTTAGGTGGTTAAATGGAACTGAAACTTTCTTCACTGGTAACTAACTAAAACAGGGGGCACATCTGTTAGGGTACGCATATGACAGTACAAGAGATATCTTCAATGCTTCTGGGTACCTAAGAACCATTAGAGGCAGATGTTCTAGGCTTGGTTCTAGAAAGGTAAGGCCAGAGAGTACTTACTACACTTATATATGTACTTGTCATCTCCCTCAATTGAATGTAAACTCCTTGCAAATAGGAATTGTTTCATTCATTGCATTTGTATCCCCAAGTGCCTGGCATATAGCACATGCTAAATTCATATTTATTGACTGACTGATAGAACATGGTAATATAACTGTATGACTGCAAACTACTCCCTTTGGATAGTGCAGTGGATAAAGCACCAGTGCAGGAGTCAAGAGGATCTGAGTTCAAATCTCAACTCAGACACTTGACACTCACTAGTTGTGTGACCTTGGGCAAGTCACTTAACTCCAGTTGCCTCATTCTGGGTCATCTCCAGTCATCCTGATGAATATCTGGTCACTGGATTCAGATGGCTCTGGAGGAGAAGTGAGGCTGGTGACCTGGTGACCCTCTCTCACTCAAAACAAAGTCAAGTGCAAGTCATGTCATTATTTCTCTGATGGCATGGTCTTCTTCTGTAATGAAGGACGAACACACACACACACACACACACACACACACACACACACTACCTTGGATGTGTTGGTCTTAGTAGATGAAAACACATGATGAAACTGTCAGGAGCTTAGTCAGAACGGAATTGCTGCTTATGGATCTGCAGTGTCTGCCTGCTTAAGAACAAATAATTGATCACAAATGGATACCTGGGAGACCCATTCTTCTCTGCCTGCTGAAAATCCTAGCTTCTCTTCCGAGAACACATAGTCCTGTCAGAACAATGAACTAAGAGTTAGGAGATCCCTCTGGGTTTTGTTTTCCTTAATTCAGGTATTGGACTAGACAAACCTTTTAGCAAATTATAGTTTTAGGACTAGAAGGAAACTTAGATATCATCAGATCCATCCCATGCCTTTTACCCAGGAGGACACTGAGACACAGTGAGTTTAAATGACTTGCTCAGGGTTACACAGATAGTAAGAATTAAGAATTCAGAGCTTCTTGACTTTTAGACTAACACTTTACCTATTACTTTGTGGTGTCAAACTCAAATACAAATGGATCCCTGTGGGCCACATATTGACTAGAAAACCACAAATTAACATCACCTATAATGTATGGCATTTTCATTTGTTTTGTTAAACATTTTCTAATTACATTTTAGTCTGGTTCAGGTGAAACTGGGAAGTGCTAGCCACTTACAGACCAGGGCTAAGTTTGACACTTCTGTATACCACCACCCAGAACCATTGAATCTTAGAGCTGAAAAGGACATCAGAAGGCATCTTGAACAAGTGGTCATCCAGCTTCTACTTACAGAGCTAGAGTGGTGGAGAAATTACTGATTTTTAAGGTGATATATTTGACTTTTGGCCAGCTTTGATAATTAGGATAGTCTTCTTTAAACTGAGTCAAGATTTTTCTCTAGGCAACTTCTACCCTTTGCTTCTAGTTCTTAATTCAAGGGACATTTTTAACTCTCTTCAGGGTAGATTGAAGAAATTCATAATCTTTAGCCTAGAAAAGATTAGACTGGGTGGTGGTGGGGATTCAGGATAACTATAAGTCTTTGGAGGACTGTCATGTGGATAAGAAAAAAGATTTATCCTGCCTGGTACCAGAGGGCAGTACTGATAACTAAAGGGTAAATGTTACAAAGAGGCAAATATGAAAACTTTCTAATATTAGAGATATCCAAAAGTGGAATGGACTCCATTGGAGAGAAAGGCTATTCCTCTCAGTAGGGGTCTTCAATAAATCACTAAGGGATGATGATGATGATATCTGAAATTTTACATGCCTTCGCAGGTATAGTGGAACAGTGGATAGAGTTACTAGACCTAAAGTCAGGGAGGCCTGTGGTTAAATCCCATTTCTCATATTGTATGACTAAGAACAGTTCATCTGGCTTTAGAATACCTCGGAGTACTTATCTCAGTAGTAAAGCAGCTTGATTTGACTCAAGACAACTGTCCTGAGAGCATCTTTCTTTCCATAACTTATCAGGAAATATAGCTATGAAAGATATGGGTATAGGTCAGAAGGAAAAGGTACACCTGAAGTGCCAAGCAGCAGCGCCAGATCTTCGGATAGTGCCAATGAATGCCAAGAATGGGATTTTGAAATGGGAAGCGAGCAGTGGTAGATGTTTTAAAAATCTGAGTTGCCAAACAAAACTTTCTAGACCTTTCTGCCCATCAATAGACAATTACACCATGGGAAGCCCCCTTTGTTATTTGTATCCTTCAGTACTACAGGGATTGCTTGGACAATAGCCCCCCTAGTGGGAATAACCTAACGTACTTCCTGTTGTTCAGGAGAAATCAATTTTTCCTGGGTGAGTCCAAGCAGAAGGCTTGTGAAATTGTTTAAGTCCATTTCTAGTTTGATTTGAAAGGACTGATTAGCTCCTGCACACCAGGCCTTGGAATGGACTAATTCTAAAGTCTCATGAAAAACATATTGGTCATAATGACTAAATAGCTATCAGCAAATCAAGATTAACAGGTCACAGGGAAACACAACTATTTTCTACATTTTGAGTACGTTGAGTCATTTGGTAAGGTGCTGGAATTTTGTTACTGTTTTGGCTATTCTTTCCATCCCACTCCACTCTACAAAGCACTCTGAATTAATTATTAAGTATTGTTCAGAGATTGTTCAATTTTACCTAAATGGATTAACAACCTATTGCTTTCCATGTCCCATGTCTGAAGGGGCTTCAGTCTTTTGAGAAGTTAAATGTCCCATGAACCTCAGTCACTAAGGGCCAAAATGTTTTCACTTCCACAGGGCCTCAAAAATATATAATTTGCCTCTCGAATTTCTTCCTAACTCACATAACTATGCCTCCTTTCTGACTGTCAGCCTGCTCTTTGTTAGCTCTTTGCTCTGCCACACCACCCAATTCCTCAACTAGCTTGTATCTTCTCATATTTTACTCCTTTCTTAACACTCCCAGATATACTGACCAACTTTCAGTTCCTCAAGAGTTCATTCCATATCCCAGTTCTTTGCACTGGCTGTCCCCCATACCTGCAATGCTTTCCCTCCTCCCTCCCCACTCCTACCTTCCTTTGTATTCGTTTAAGATTCAACTGAAAACCTTTCTGCACGTCTTTCTCTGTTCCCCGACTACTCATCTCTCCCCTTTCACATTATCTCCATCTACTCTGGGTATACCTGAATGTACTTAGTTATGTACGTATTGACTCCTCCATTCTAAGTGTGCTCTTTGGGGTCAGTGACATTTTCCCCCTTTATTGGTATCCTCAGAGCTTATGACAATGTCTACTAATATAGCCTAGTTGACTAAGTGATGATTGGGCTATGCTCTCTGCTATGTTCACTCTCTTGTTGATCATATATTCAAGTCTTCTTGACCCTCTCTTTGGTAATACCTTCCTGGTGCATAATTGATATTTGTGATATTCAATTCAGTTCAATTCAATTCAATCTAAAAACTATTATGTTTCTACTATAGACAGCATACTAGGTACTAGGGGATATATGCAGGGATATGCTGGAGCCAGTTCAAATTGGTTCTGAGAACTGATTGTTAAATTTTCAGTGTGAGCATTTATATTCCATAAATTGACAAACCACAACTCAGGCCTTGATTTTTATTTCTTTTTATTGTCTAAGAAAATGATGGAGAAAAACATTTATAATGAAGATTAAATTCAAAAGTGTCTTAGGCATTTTTCCCCTAGAGAGACGGTTAGATATTTTCCAGCACATTCTTAGATATGTGAACATTTGAAGAGCCTTGAGAGCCTGGCAGTCTGCAGTGTAGGAACTCTCTCCAGTTACAGTTTGCCAATTGGCTGTGACTTAGTAGATAAATTCTAGGGAGTTACCTAAGATATGCAGAGGCTAGTGACCTGTCCAAGGCTATACAAAGGTGCCTGGGATACAGATAGAAAATATGAATCTCTGCTCTCAAGGAGCTCACATCCTACTTATGGCCTTTCCTACTCTAGCTAAAGGCTCTCAGCTGTGAGCAGCTAGATGCCCAATTAGACTACCACTTTTGTAGAGACCCTAGCAACCCAACAACACATTAATTAAAGATGTATATCCTCTGCCTATCAACTAGAAAATAGCTGAACAAGTTGTGGTATATGGGTGTGATGGAATACTATAGTGCTGTAAGAAATGAGGACGTGAATGGGTTCAGAAAAACCTGGGAAGACATATGGACTGATGGAAAATGAAGGGAGCAAAACCAGGACAACATTGTAAGTAGTAATAACAATATTGTAACCATGGTTAACTATGAAAGACTTAGCTACTCTGATCAAGACCAGGATCCAAGAGAATTCCCAAAGGCTTATGATGAAAAATGCCATCCATCTCCAGATACAGAGAACTGATGAACTCAGTTTAAAATGAAATATTTTTTCACTTCTTTTTCTTACTTCTTTTTGCAACATGCCTAATGTGAAAATATGTTTCTTGTAACTTCACATGTATGATGGATATCATAGTGTTTGCCTTCTTAATGAATGGGGAAGGGACCAGAAGGAGAGAGAGAATTTGGAACACAACATGGCATCCACTGTGTCCATATCTACAAAGGAATTTGAAGAATAACAGTGATTCTCTGGATAATTCTAAACAAAACTATAAATACCCTGATAATAACAGATGTCTACATGATAAGAAAGAATTATATTAAGGAGGAATGATACAAGGCATATGATAGAGTTGGAGGTAGACTCCCCTTTTCCAGTGTGTTCATAGTGTTTTCCTAGAGGTGAAGGGAAAATAATATTTTTCTTTGAAATCATTTCCCCTGATATTGAGTCAGGTAGTCCTAATGCTTAAGGAACTCTGTGAAATATGTATTTGGAGGTTTGCTGGCTCTTTAGAGGCTCCTGAGGACATACACTGTCATACGTCCTATGAGCTACACGGAATTATCACTGCCCAACATAAGACTCCAGTATACACATCATTTTTTTAGACTTTTTAAAAGTAATTTTTTAAATGTTCATTTAAAAAATTTTGTGCCCATAGTGGGCACTTAACAAATGTATGTTGATTGATGGAAAAGGGGACAGAGAGAGATGGAGAGAAAGACAGAGAATGTAGCTCTTGTGCCTCCAAAAATGAATCATTTAACCTCTAGTACTTGAGCTCAAGCACTGAGCAAATTCATAGTAATGTCTTGTCTTGTCTTCAGACACCTGGAGCTATGCATCATAGTTGTCTGTGCCACAAGAGAACACTGTCATGGATGACTTACAGCCAACAGCAAGATCTTGCCCATTCAGCTTAGTAATCACAGTCTGTACAACAAGCAATATCCCTTCTAAGGAGATGAAAAACAGCTCGCTGATATTCTGTTTAGAAGTTTTGGGGTGAACTCCTTTGTTCTGCATTCAAATCTAGCTTTCACAGCTTCTAGTGGTAGCTGCTTGTCCAATGTAGAGAAGCTGTAAAAGTTGTACGTGAGTTTGCTCTTGGGCTTGCCGTGGGAAATTCCTCTGATGGCCTTGCTAATGATTGTTACCAGATGATGGGTCTCAGGCTTCCCACAGACCCTATGTTCTTCTGTCAACATTTCCCAAACAGTGCAGAATGGGAGGGGTCTTTGGAGTTTCATGTCATTTTGTTTGAAATCAAGTCTTTACTCATAAATGAAAATAATCTAATTTCATTGTCATGGCCACTTGATGCTCAATGCAGTGATAAAGAAACAAGAAACCACAGAAAACTTCAGATGCATAAAACTAGTGTGAGGTCATTTTTGAAGATTTCACGGTTGTGCAGATTTGAGTGTGATTGTGTGTGTTTGTGTGTGTGTGTGTGAGAGAGAGAGACAGAGACAGAGACAGAGACAGAGAGACAGAGAGAGACAAAAACAGAGCCAGACAGAGAGACTGAAAGAAAGAGAGGTCTTAAATGACCACAGGAAGTACAGCTGACATGCATTCAAGATGTTCATCTAATTAAGTAGCTAGGGGGTACAGTGCTTAAAATGATGGATTCAAGAAGATCTGAATTCAAAACCTGCCTCAGATACTTACAAGCTGTGTGATTCCAAGATAAGTCACTTAACCCTTCTGTGCCTCAGTTTCCTCATCTATAAAATGCATGTAATAATTACAACTACCTCATAGGGCTGTTTAAAGGGGAAATGAGATACCATGCAAAGGACTTTGCAAACCTCAAAGTGCTATATAAATACTAGCTATTATTATTACTGCTTAGACCAGTTATTTGGGCTCTTGTACTCAGTAACTAGCTTTGAACAAACCTAGTATTTGTCATACTGTATATGCATTACTAGTCACATGTGATAGCATTTCCCTTTGCTAGTTTTATGGCATTAAGTAAATCATTTAACTACCATGAAATTCAGCTGCTCTCATCAGCAAAGTGGAGGTGGGGGAGAAGTGAGATGAATGCTACTCATCTCAGAATGCTCTTTTGGGTAACAAGTGAAATAATGTATGTGAAAAATGTTCTGTAACATATAGGGGGAAATAGAAATATAAGCTATTATCATTCAGGAAGCAAAAATTGGAAATTTCTTCTACTTCCAGGAAGATTTACCCATTTGGGAACAGTGGATAGAGTGCTGGACCTGGAATCAGGAAGACTTGAGTTCAAATCCAGCCTCAGCTACAAGCTATGTGACTCTGGGAGACTCATTTAACCAGTCTGCCTCAGTTTTCTCATCTGTGAAATGGATTTAATAACAGTACTTACCTCTCAGGGTTGTTGTGAGGATCAAAGGAGATAAAATTTGCAAATTGATTGGCAAACCTTAAAGTGTTATATAAAGGCTAGTTTATAATCCTAGGTATGGATTTCATCATAACATCTACCTAGTTCACATGAAAGTTAAGAATTGTAATTACTAAGTTAATTTGATCCATTTGAAATTGTCCATTTAACCAGGGCTCATTACATTAAGACCTGATCACAGGGTCCCCATCTACTTACACCTATATAAGTAGTATGAGGTGAAGTTGCAAACTAGAACAAGCAACTCTTTCTTGTTAAAATATTTAGTATTTTATTTTTCCCCAATTACATATAAAAATATTTTTAATAATTATTTTTAGAACTTTGAGTTTCAAATTCTTTCCCTTCCTCCCTTTCAATCCCACCTCCATTGAAAAGGCAAGCAATTCAATATAGGTTATACATGTGTAATCATGCAAAGCATATTTCCATATTAATCATGTTGTAAAATAAAACATAGCCCTCCCAACAAAACTCAAGAAAAATAAGGAAAGTAAAAAAATATGCTGTAGTCTGTATTCAAAGACCATCAGTTCTTTCTCCTGGAATGGATAGCATTTTTCATCAGGAGTCCTTCAGAGTTGTTCTGGGTCATTGTATTGCTGAGAGTAGCTTAAAATAGTACTGTTACTTTGTACATAGTACATTTCAATTTGCATCAGCTCATGCAAGTTTTTCAAGGAGCATCCTGCTCATCATTTCTTATAGCACAATAGCATTCTGTCACAATCACATACTGTAATTTGTTCAGACATTCCCCAATTGATGGGCATCCCTTTAATTTTCAATTCTTTGCTCTCAGAAAAGAGCTGGGGCTCTTTTTTGGTACATACAGGTCCCTTTGGTTTTTTTTGTTGTTGTTGTTGTACGTATAGGTCCCTTTACTTTTTAAAATTCTCCTTTGAGATATAGACCTAGTAATGGTATTGCTAGGTCAAAGGGTAAACATGGCTTTATAGCACTTTGGGTATAGTTCCAAATTGCTTTATGGAATGATTGAATGAGTTTGCAACTCCACCAATAGTACATTAATGGCTCATTTTTCCCACATTCCCTCCAACATCAATCATTTACTTTTTCTGTCCTATTAGTCAATCTAATAGATATGAGTTAGTACCTCAGAATTATTTTAATTTGCATTTCTCCAATCAAAAGCAATTTAGAGAATTTTTATATGGCTATACATAGCTTTGATTACTTCATCTGAAAACTGTTCATATCTTTTGATCATTTGTCAATTGCGGAATGGCTCTTATTTTTATAAATTTGACTAGGTTCTCTATATGTTTGAGAAATGAGGCCTTTATCAGAGAAACTTGCTTCAGTTTTTCTTCACAGTTACTATTGCTAACTGTATTTAGCTCCATTCTATTCTACCCCTCCATTTATTCTCCTTTCTCTCCTTTCACCCTGTCCCTCTGCAAAAGTGTTTTGCTTCTGGCTACCATCTCCTCCAATTTACCCTTCCTTCTATCACCCTACCCCCTTCTTTTGTCCCTTTCTCCTACTTTCCTGTACGGTATGATCTATTTCTTTACCCAATTGGGTGTGTATATTATTTTTTCTTTGCATCAATTCTGATGAGAATAAGGTTCACTCACTCCCCTTCAGTTTGCTCCATCTTTCCCTCTACTGTAAAAGCTTTTTCTTGCCACTTATATGTCAGTTAGTTTGCCCTCTCCCTTTCTACTTCTCCCAGTACATTCTTCTTTCACCCCTTAATTTTTTATTTTAGATATTATTCCTTAATATTCAACTCACACCTGGGTTCTCTGTCTATATATATTCCTAACTACCCTAATGAGAAAGTTCTTATCAGTTCCTAGTGTCACCTTCCCATGTAGGAATGTAAACAATTTAACCTTATTAAGTACCTTATGATTTCCTTTCCTGTTTACCTTTTTGAGCTTCTCTTGAGTCTTGTATTTGAAAGTCAAATTTTCTGTTCAGCTCTGGACTTATGATCTTTTCATAAAGCATGCTTAAAAGTCTTCTCTTTCATTGAATATCATTTTTTCTCCTGAAGGATTATACTCAATTTTTCTGGGTAAGTGATTCTTGATTGTAATCCTAGCTCCTTTGATTTCCAGAATATCATATTCCAAGCCCTTTGATCCTTTACTGCATAAACTTGTATTATCCTAACTGTGGCTCCATGACACTTGATTTGTTTCTTTCTGGCTGCTTGCAGTATATTCTCCTTGATCTGGGAGCTCTAGAAATTGACTATAATATTCCCGGGAGTTTTCATTTGGGCATCTCTTTCAGGAGGTGACTGGTTTTCACTTTTTATTTTGTCATCTGGTTCTAGAATATCAGGGTAACTTTCTGTGATAATTCCATTAAAGATGGTGCCTGGGCTCTTTTTTTAATCATGACTTTCAGATAGTGCAATAATTTTTAAATTATCTTTCCTGGATCTGTTTTCCAGGTCAGTTGTTTTTCCAATGAGATATTTCACACTGTCTTCTAGTTTTTCATTCTTTTCATTTTGTTTTATTATATCTTGATTTCTCATAAGGCATTAGCTTACATTTACTCCGTTCTAACTTTTAAGGAATTATTTTCTTCAGTGAGTTTTGGACATCCTTTTCCATTTGGCCAATTAAGACATGTTTCTCATTGGATTTTTGGACCTCTTTTTACCATTTGGCATAATCTGTTTTTTAAGGAGTTATAGTCCAGTATTTTGGGGACTCCTTTACAAAGTTGTTGTCTCTTTTCCCCATGAGTTTTTTGCATCAATCTCATTTCTCATCTCAACTTTTCCTCTACATCTTTTACATAAATTTCAATATTGCTTTTGAGCTTGTCCATGGCCTGAGGTCAATTAATATTTTTATGAGAGGTTTTGGATGTAGGAACTTTGTCTTTGTTATCTTCTCAGTGTTTGTTTTGATCTTCCTTGTCACCATGGTAAACTATCTATGGTGAGAATTTTTTCTGTTGATTGCTCATTTTCCCAGCTTGTTTCTTGGCTTTTAATTATTTACTAAAGTGGGATTCTAGTTCCAGGGTAGAAGGGGCACTGTCTCATCCTTCAGAGATTTTGTGCAGTTGTTTTCAGAGATAACTTCTAGGGACCTATATAAGTTTTCAGTTATTGCAAAGTAGTATGATCTAAGGAGATGTGTTTTTACTACTCTCCTGGCCTGTGCTCTGGATGTGAGTAACCATAAGCACTCTTCTCTGCCCTGGAACTTTGAGGATATTGTATGATCAGTTTAGTAGAAGGAATGATGGAAGTTGAAAGAACAACTAGATAGGTATGATAACTATCTAGAGTGTCAGGGAGACTAAGGAGGAGGTACTGACCATGCTCAGGCTTGAGGGTTGGTGCCTATTCTCTCAGGAAAGGAAAAGGTGAATGGAATAATTCCCCAAACTTAACTAGGAGTGAGGTAAGGGGACTGACATCTGGGAGAGGTAAGTCAGAATTAGGGCACAGAAACTGCCTCACAGTTTCAAGAGAGAAAAGAATGCTTCTGGTCACTCGCAGACCAGAGCACAGTCCAATAGAGGAATAAACACATCTCCTTTGATCATACAACCTTGAAGAACTAAAAATTTACAGGTCCCTAGAAATATCTCTGAAAATTGCTGTGCAAAACTTCTGAAGCTTGGGACAGTGTACTCTCTACTCTGGATGCATAGTTCTACCTTAACATAAAGCTCAAAAGTCAAGTAATTGACTTGGAAAATTAGGAAACAAAGGAAAAAAGTCAGACTATAGAATCTTACTTTGGTGACAAGGAAGATCAGAACATAAAACCAGAAGAAGACAACAAAGTAAAAACTCCTACATCCAAAGCCTCCAAGAAAAATATGAATTGCTCTCAGGCCATAGAAGAGCTCAAAGGATTCTGAAAATCAAGCAAGAGAAGCAGAGGAAAAATTATGTAGAGAAGTGAGAGTGATGCAAGAAAATCATGAAAAACAAGTCAACAGCTTGCTAAAGGGGACCCAAAATATGCTGAAGAAAAGAACACCTTAAAAAATAGACTAACTCAAATAAAGAAAGCTGATGAGAAGAAAGCTTTAAAAAGCAGAATTAGCCAAGTGGAAAAAAAAGATCTAAAAACTCACTGAAGAAAATAATTCCTTAAAAATGAGAATGTAGAAAATGAAAGCTAATGACTTTGAAAATTCAAGAAATTATAAAACAGAACCAAAAAAATGAAAAAAATAGAAGATAATGTGAAATATCTCATTGGAAAAACAACTGACTGTAAAACAGATCCAGGAGAGATAATTTAAAAATTATTGGACTACCTGAAAGCTATGATAAAAAAAGAACCTAAACATCAACTTTCAAGAAATTATTAAGGAAAACTGTCCTGATATTCTAGAACCAGAGATAGAAATGGAAAGAATCCAATGCCTCCTGAAAGAGATCCCTAAAGTAAAACTCCTAGGAAAATTTTATTTTCCAGGTCTGTTGTTTTTCCAATGAGATATTTCACATTATCTTCCATTTTTCCATTCTTCTCTCTTTGTTCTGTGATTTCTTGGTTTTGCATAAAGTCATTAGCCTCCATCTGTGCCATTCTAATTTTGAAAGAACTATTTTCTTCATTGAGCTTTTGAATCTCCTTTTCCATTTGGCTAATTCTGCTTTTGAAAGCATTCTTCTCCTCATTGGCTTTTTGAACCTCTTTTGCCAATTGAGTTAGGCTAGTTTTCAAGGTGTTAGTTTCTTCAACATTTTTTTGGGTCTCCCTTAGCAGGGAGCTGATCTGCTGTTCATGCTTTGACTTCATGTCTCTCATTTCTCTTCCCAGCTTTTCCTCCACCTCTCTAACTTGATTTTCAAAATTCTTTTTGAGCTCTTCCATGGCCTGAGCCCATTGGGTGGGCTGGGACACAGAAGCCTTGATTTCTGTGTCTTTGCCTGATGGTAAGCATTGTTCTTCCTCATCAGAAAGGAAGGGAGGAAATGCCTGTTCGCCAAGAAAGTAACCTTCTATAGTCTTATTTCTTTTCCCTTTTCTGGGCATTTTCCCAGCCAGTGACTTGACCTCTGAATATTCTCCTCACACCCACCTCGCCTCCTGATCTTCCCAGCCAGCCTTTGGGGTCTGAGATTCAAATGCTGCTTCCAGCCTCAGGGCTTTTGGCGGGGGCAGGGCTGCTATTCAGTATGAGATTATGTTCTGGTGCTGAGGTCGGGGCAGGGCCACCTCTCAGGCTCAGTTCCCTCAGGGGGTTTATGCACAGACCTTCCACAATGGATTCAGGCTCCCGCCCGCTTGGGGAGCCCCTGTCTGCAGCCGCCTCTCAGCTTCTACCTCCCGGGGGGGCCTGAATTATGGGGGCACCCCACTCCCCTCTCGACCCGCCAAAGAGACTCTCTCACCCACCCCTGTCACCTGTGGGTGGAGGGACTTGTGCGGCCGCTGGAGATCCCGACCCTGAAGCCTGCTCGGATCTCTTTCTCTCGGTGCCGCAGCAGGTCTGGGCTGGGCTTTACGTCTGCAGCGCGACGGACCTTTTGCGAGAGGTTTGCAGATCCCTCTGTGGGTGGAGGGACCCGCGTGGCCGCTGGAGATCCTGTCTGTGAAGCCTGCTCAGATCTTTTCCTCTCGGTGCCGCGGCAGGGCTGCACTCAGCTCCCAGTCCCGGCGCCCAGTCCGCAGCGCGAAGGACCCCCCGCGAGAGGTTTGCAGGTCTCTCTGGAACAGAAATCTCCCTCGCTCCAATGTTCCATGGCCTCTGGGTGCGGAATTCGCCGTGAGTTACTTCCCTGTAGCCATTCTATGGGTTGTGGGTTCAGAGCTATGTGTATGTGCGTCTTTCTACTCCGCCATCTTGGCTCCGCCCCTCCTAGGAAAATTTTAGCCAAATTCCAGACTTCTCAGGTCAGGGAGAAAATATTGCAAGCAGCCAGAAAAAAACAATTCAAGTATTGTGGAAACATAATCAGGATAACACAAGATTTAGCACCTTCTACATTAAGAGATTGGAGGGCCTGAAACATGATATTCTGAAAGTCAAAAGAGCTAGGATTAAAACCAAGAATCTCCTCCCAAGCAAAACTGAGTATAATACTTCAAAGGAAAAAATGGATATTCAATGAAATGGAGGACTTTAAAGCATTCTTCATGAAAAGATCAGAGCTGACTAGAAAATTTGACTTTCCAATACAAGATTCAAGAGAAACATGAAAAGGTAAGCAGGAAAGAGTAATCATAAGGAACATATCAAGTTTGAACTGTTTACATTCCTACATGTAAGATGATATTTTTAACTCATGAGATCTTTCTCAGTTTTAGGGTGGTTGGAAGGAATATATAGATAGATAGATGGAGGGAACAGGGTGAGTTGAATACGTAGGGTTGATATTTAAAAAAATAAAATTTAGAGGTGAGAGAGGAATGTAGTGGGAGAAGGAGAAAGAGAGAGGTAGATTGGAGTAAATTATTTCACATAAAAGACAATAAAAGCTTTTACAGTGGAGAGGAAGATAGATAGGAGAGGTGAGAGGGAATAAGTGAACTTTACTCTGATCATATTTGACTGAAGGAGGGAATAACATACACACTCAACTGGGTATGGAAATCTATTTTACCCTATAGGAAAGTAGGGTGGAAGGGGATAAGAGAGGGTGAGATGATAGAAAAGAGGACAAATGGGGGGAAGGGTAATCAGAGCAAACACTTGAGGTGGGACAGGGTCAAAGGAGAGAATAGAATAAACAGGAGGGCAGGATAGGATGCAGGGAAATATAGTTAGTCTTTCACAACATGACTACTATGGAATTGCTTTCTGTGACTACACATGTATAATCTACATCAAATTGTTTGCCTTCTCAATGAGGGTGGGGGAAGGAGAGGGAGAAAATGTGGAACTCAAAGTTTTAAAAACATGTTAAAAATTGTTTCTACATGCAACTGAGAAATAAGACATACAGGTATAGAAGTCTATCCTGTCCTATGGGAAAATAGAAGGGAAGAGGAATAAGAGAAGATGGCGGGGGTGGGGGGGTGATGATAGAAAGAATGGCAGATTGAGGGAAGGGAATAATCAGAATGTATGTTGTCTTGGGGTGGGGGAGGGGAGATATGGGGAGAAAATTTGGAACCCAAAATCTTGTGGCAATGTACGTTGAAAACTAAAAATAAATAAATAAATTTAAAAAACAGACAGAAAAGAATTAGGGCATAGAAAACATTGGGTGGGGTCATGAGAAGAATATCACTAATGCATTATTTAATGGTATGGTTTCAGGATTTCAGGGTTGAGTAGGGTATTGATTACATGTAGAAGGAGTACAAGTTCATGAGTGCTGAGCACCTGAGAAGAGTAGAGGAGTGCCACCATTGCAAATGTGACAAGGGGAGGAAAAATAATGTGTTGCTGATAGCTGTGAACAAAAACTCTCCCTTAATTCACAGTTTCTCCTAGGTCTTACTCTGTCAGTTAATTTCAGTGATCAAAGTCCACAGTGGGTGCCTTTATGGGAGTTATTCCAAATAGTTCTGTGATTTCCTCACTCAGTGTCAGGATTCTCCTACAGACCTTTGACTTGTTTGTGACAATTTTCCACATCCGTTCCCAGCTCCTAGAACTGCCTTTACCCAATAGACACATAAAGCAGGGCATAGACAAGGTACTTCTATGGGATAGAAAATCAGAGGAATTGGATTTGCCATCAACCCTCCAATATAAGGCTAAGATCCATATTTATTGCTGTGATCTGGTAATTCTCTGCCATTCTGACCTTATATAAACAAAGAGTATAAAAAAAAAAAGGTGACTTCATATGAACTGCTAGTGTCAAAATGAATCTGAGGGATTGTAGTTGCAGAGACAGCTTTATCTATGTATGAACAATTCTTTTAAAAAAAATTGTTTCAGGCAGGCAGAAGTGTCTGTGCCCCAGGACTGCAGCTTTGTCAAGATCCCACACATCCCTCTGCAAGATGGTCAACATGGCTTTTTTTCAGGGACTTCTCAGTGTGAATACAATAAGCACATGCCAGATATGTGGTAGGCACAGTAGCAGGTTCTGGGGATACAAACAGAAAATCACAGTAAGTCCCAAGCCTCAAGGAACTTACTTTCAATCAGCAGAAGCAACTTATACATGTCTAAGTAGACACAACTCACATACATAAAGTAAGGGTAAGGTAATCTCAGGGTGTGCATGGAGGAAAGGAGAGGCTTGAGCAGCTGGATGGGATCAGGATAGGCTTCATGCAGTAGGTGCCCTTTCAGCTGAGCTTTGAAGGAAGCTAGAATTTGTGATATATAAAGTTTACAAAAGAGCATTGTACTTATGTTTCAGGCAAAAACAGGTAATATGTCAGTACTGAACTTTGTTTAGAGTTAACTGATGGGAATTCGTTTGGAAAACATTTGGCCCTTGAGGACTGAAGGAAGCAGGTTTTTATATAAAAAAGGAGAAGGAAACCATATCATGAGTAAAGGACTCACCCATGGTGGAAGTCAGCCTGTATATACACAGACACAGACACACACACACACCACACATACTGTTGCAGAGCATCACATGAGACAGCTTCATCTTGCTATGGCGCACAATCTAGAGATGGCATTGGCCCAGAGACTGATCAGAGCTAAGGAAAGTCTAAGGAGTGATTGAGTCCCAGCACCTCAGTCATGGGGATTTTAAAAATAATCATTTGAAGTAAGTAGTGTCAGATATTGGATCAGATACACTAGGTCTTCAGCAAATACATGTAGAATGGAGAGTGAGGGGTGCAGGGGAATCGAGGGAGCTGTAGCAGGATCTCTCTTTGCTCTGTGTCTGGGAGGATAGTGGTGAATAAGATGGAGATGGGATGTCGTGAGAGAGCACAGTAACACAGAGTTTAAAAATCAGATGGTTAGAGTCTTAATCCATAAAAGTTTCTGGAATTTCCAGAGACCGCAGTGGAATTTCTTTTCCCCAAATTGCTATTGTGTTCAATTTTTAGAACTCAGTTCTATTATCTGATGATCTGCCCTTCCTTAGTTGGTTCATATATGCATCTTCAGTGAAAGTACTTTTCACAGAATGGGATGTTGTCCTCTCTCTTACCTCTTCCGCTCCTATTAGAGCTAGGAAGGACTTTAGAGATGACCTAGTCCAACCCCTTCTGATAAGGAAACTGAGGCTCAGAGAGGTTAAGATTTCACCCAAGGTCACTCAGCTAGTAAATGGTGGAACCAGGACATGAAGCCAGGACTCTTGATTCCTGGTCTCATGTTGTTGCTATTATACTATGTTATTCTCCTGTTCAAAAAAAAAAAAAAACAAACCAAAAAACAAAAAGTCTCCATTTTTCTTGCTTCCTTTAAATCACCTGGGCAATGGGGCAGAGGTCAAGGAGTAGGGGTTAATCTGGTTTCATGGGAGGATTTGTCATTCAGTATACTGAGGCCTTCTCAAGTACCCAGGAAATAGGTTGGGAGTGGGGGTGGGGAGGTTTATAGGAGTACAGTTAGAATTCAGGGGCTGAGAAGTGGGGAGAAGTGGAACAGATTATACCAGGGGTGGGGAACCAATGACCTTGAGGCCACATGTGGCCCTCTGGGTCCTCAAGTGCGGCCCTTTGACTGAATCTAACAGAACACTTCTTCTATAAAATTTGGCTTCAGTCAAAGAATTGAGGACCTAGAGGGACACATATGACTTCAAGGCTGCAAGTTTCCCACCCTTAGTTTATACATATAATGAAGAAAGTCAGTTATTGTTTGGGCCAATACAGAATCTGAAAAAAGATGTAGACAAAAGGGATATTTAGGGACTGAGAAAATGGTCAGTAACAGGGAATCTTTGCCAAAGCAAAGATCAACAACAATAAAGTTAGAAGGTAGAGTAAAGGATAGGATTTGAGGTTAAAAAAATATGCAATTTGCTATGCTCAGTGAGCTGAGCCCAATGGCATACTTTTCACCTGGAGTGTGGGCAGTCTAGTCCATTACTCATTGCCATTTGTACACCCAAAAAAGCCATAGATGTGAATGATTCCTCTATGCATACCACCCCCATCATTTTAATGGGAGGGCAGCAGTGTATGCCATAATTCCCCACTACCAAAAGTCCTAAATCCTCAGTGTAGCTTTTAGGGCTCCCTTCACAATTGTTCCCATTCTCTGACTTGAGCTTTATGTCACACTCTTATTTTAGAGATTTTTTTCAACTGGTCTGTTCATCATTTCCTAAAAACACCAGGCACATCTTGTCCTCCACCTGTGCCTGAATACATCCTTCCTCCTTTCCAATTATCTAAGACCTATTGCTCATATGCTGGTCCCAAGTCCCTTATATTCCTACTCTAGCCAACCTGGATTTATGTCTACTTAGGGACCCATCTCTGACCCTGTGTCTTTATATACACCACTCCACCTATCTTCCCTATTCCTCTACCATTATCAGAATGACCCCATTTCAAAGTCCACCTCCTCTTTAAAGCCTTCTTCGATTTGAGAAGCATGGTGACATAGTCAATATCAATAGAGTTGTGCCTGGTTTAAAATCCTGATTCTCCTAGTTACTACTTTCATGAACTTGGTCGAGTCACCTTCTCTGAGCCTCATTTTTTATTCTGTAAAGTGAGGGGCATTGGATTAAATAACTCATGAGATCCTTTTCAATTCTAAATGCTAGGACCTGTTATGTTGTGATATCTCCAGCACTTAATAACCCTCTTTGGTCTAACCTCCTCTAGCACTCAATCAGTGGTCAAGTATTTCACACATGCTCTCCATTGTGTTGTGTTGTATGTCCGTGTTTTAAGCTTACATTAAGTTTGTCACCCAAGGTTAAGCTCGTGGAGGGAAGGGTCAGTGAATTATATTTTTTGTAAGATGAGTATGCAGTACAATACACTGAGTAAAACAACCATGCAATCAATGTTTGTTGCTGAGGATGTTTTAAGAAACATCCTCCTAAATAAGATGTACGGGCAATGGGGTATAGAAATCTATTTTGTCCTACAGGAAAATAGAGGGGAGGGAGATGCAAGGGGGGTGGTAGAAGGGAGGACAGACTGGGAGAAGGGGTGGATGGGGTACATACTGTCCTGGGGTGGGGGCATTGAGAGATGGGGAGAAAATTTAGAATTCAAATTCTTGTGGGAGTGAATGTTGCAAACCTAAAAATAAATAAATTTTATATATAAAAATAAATTAAAATAAATTTTAAAATTTAAAACATAAGGAAGCAGCCTCCTAAGTGGTAAAGGGAAAACTGAGTCTGCCATATTTCCAAATTATGAATTAGCCCTTCACCACACTTTCTTGTATAAGTTCAGAACTACAAGTGTGCCATACTATGTTCTACTCTGAGAGCATTTGACCCGAGTCGGATTATTCCTTCTTGCAAAGGAGAATATTACAAAGTCATACATATCACAGTCTTACGACTCAAGTAGACAAGGGACTTGTACCCTGGAAATTAATCATAAATGTGTTGGCATTTATAAATTAATACTTTGAGAGGCAGCATGGCCTTAGTGGATAGGGAACTGACCTCAGAGCCAGGAACATCTGGGTCCAAGATCAGTTTCTGACACATACTGACTGTGAAACCCTCAGCAAACACCTTAATTTATCAATGCCTTAGGCAAATCTCTAAGACCTCAAGTTTCAAAGAATGTGCCAATTTTCCTTGAGAGAGAAGTTTCCTTTCTGGGAGCTCTTTATACCAATGAAACTAGATATCCAGTTCCCATCTCTAATAATAATAACTGAAAATAGTATATTCTCATTGAATACCTTTAGAAAATAATTGGTCATAGGGCATATGAAAAATCAATGCCACAAATACTCTCTGATTGGTTAGAAAACACTACATGTTTGAATGTGTTTGATGTTTAGGTATACTTGAATCATTAATAGTGTATAGCAAAGCTTTGAAACCTCAGTCATTGTCCTCAGCAACACTCCAGAGTGCCCTAACCAGATTAAAAGGTAGAAATATTAAACAATAAATAAAAAATGAAATGATGTTGTTGAGTTGTTTCAGATTTGTTTGTCATTATTGTTCTGTCATTTTTCTAAGTGTCTGACTCCACACAACCCCAGTTGGGATTTTCTTGGTAAAGATGGTTTGCCATTTCATTTTACAGGTAAGGAACTGAGACAATCAGGGTTAAGTGACTTACCCAGGGTCACACAGCTAATAAACGTGCAAGGATGGATTTGAACTCAGGTCTTCTGGACTCCAGACCTGGCATTCTTTCCACTGTGCCACTTCACTGCACAAAACAGAACATAGGTAATGTTAAATGGTTTTGTAAGTCAATATGTAGCTGACAGGCATCCTTATGCATGATGTAGCAGTCTCATTTCTATCTCATTTTGACCAGATCCTTGAGGACCAAATCCTTAGGTACATATATGCCCACTGGGAACTTCTAGTTCCTTGTGTGTAGTATGGGTTTTTTTGGTTGTTTGCTCTTGGTCTGTGTGTTGTGTGTGTTGTGTGTATGTGTTTGGCTGTGAGTGTGTGTAAGTATGTAATCTGGAGCTGGGATTTCATTGCTGTCTGGAGTTCCTACTGAGTAAATTCTAGCTATTTTTGCAGATTTGTAATTTTCCGATAACTTATTGTCTTAGAGAGTTTCCTAGGTCATAGGTGAAGTGACTTGCCCAACACCCCACACTTAGGATGTTTCTAAGACAGTACTTGAACCCAAATGTTCTTGACTTCAAGGTTGACTTTCTACCCATTATTCTACACCACCTTTTTTCAAAATAGAAATATTTTAACTTGTATTATAGTTATTTCTCTGTATGTCTTATCCTTCTCACTAGATTGTAAGTACCATGAGGATGCAAATAATGACATTTTTAATCTTTGTATACACAGTACCTTGCATATACTTTAAAAGATCCATGATTTCATTGGTGTAGGTTTTCTACTCATATTACCAAGTCAAGTCAACAAGCATTTGTTAATCATCTACTGTATGCCAAGCATTGTGTTAAGTGCTGGTCAAATCTCAGTCTTTGCATGCTAAAACAGATAATCTTTGTGGATTGCTGTAACCAAAATGACTGATTACATGCTTTCCAATCTTCTGGTGATAAGCCTCTCTGAACCTAGCTTGGCTGGTTCAAAGGTGGCAGAGATAGTCAATCACATTACTCTCACTGAGTTTGAGTACAGAATTGCTTCCATGCGATGCTGACATTGAAGGAGAACTTCCATGGGCAATCTTACATAGAAAGGGAGCATAGAAAATATTTCTTTATGTGAATCACTACTTCTCTTGTAGATATCTAAACTTAGGGACAATTGATATGAATTATTCTCTGAGATTGTCCCATATTTCACTGCCTTGTTCCACTAACTGGTTTGTAAACTCCCTTAGCACTAGACCATGTCTTATTTATTTGTGTCCTCTAGCTCCTAGTAAGTTATTGTACACATAAATATTTGTAAGTGAATACATAGGGATGTATAACAATCTGATATGTAAGTTAATGGAAAGGAAGAAAATGTCAACCTGTTACCCCATTGACTATGGAGAGTTGATGAGAGAAAGGAAAAAGAATAGTTGTTGACATACTTAGAAGTTCACTGAAGACAGAGCCCAAGAAAGAAGTCAGTAGTAAAAGTCCTATTCTCAGCTATTTATATACAAAATCTCTAAGTTTAGGCAACAAATGAGAAGAGCTAGAGATCCTCACACTTGGAGGTAAAGTTGAACTACAAACCTCCCTGAAACTTTGTGTGATGAAACTCATGACTGGAACAATGTTCTAAATGAGTGTAGTTTATTGAAAAGAAGCAGAATAGGTAAAGAGAAGGAGCTAGTATTGTATATTAAGAGGGTATACATATGTAAGGAAATGAGGGAACTTGAGGGGCAAAACTTGGTGAAGATTGCTTGAGTGAAGGCCAATTGATAGAGAAACATGAATTGTTTTTGTTACTAGAATTTACTAGTAGTTAGAAAGAAGAAATAGATATATTTAGTAGTAATAATAGTAGAATATAGTAGAAATAGTAGAATAATAGTAAAAAGAAAGAAGAAATAGATGAGACATTTGAGAAACTGATCATAAACCTGGCATAGAGTCATGATTTAATAGTGATGGAAGACATCAGTTACCTAGACATCTGTATAGTGCTCCCCCTACCAAAGCAGAGCAATTGACTTGCTTTAACAACAATTTCATCCTTCAATAAATGGAACAACAAGCAAGGGGAACTTCTACTCTAGATCTGATTTTTATCAACAGAGATGATCTATTTACTGAGGTAAAAATCATGGGGCCCCTAGGGTGAAGTGATCCTTCTCTCCTAGGATTTTGTGATAGAGAAGAAATCTGAGGAGAGTCTGATGTATATGCCCTAAGTATGGGAAAAGCATATTTTTAAGTGAAAAGAAGGATAGGTGCAGTCTTGTAGAATAAAATTCTCTAAGAGAAGTCAGGACAAGAATTCTAAAGTGGTCAAGAGTGAAGTGGTGAAGTTAGACTTGTATAACAATTCCAAAGAGGAAGAAAACTAGGAGTTGCTTAAAGAGACAAGTATGAATGAACAGAGAAGTCATTGACCAACTTAAATTTTAAAGACAAATGTACAGAAGATGGAAGCAAGGTCAGGTAACAGAGGATGAAGATAAAACATGGCATGGTATCAGGAGCACTAAATGTCAGGATGAGTCAAGGCTAATGGGAAAGTTAAAGACAACAAAAACTTTACTCTTTTTTTTTAAAACCATATTGAGAGAAAAGGCATCACGGAAGGAAGTGTGCCTCTGTTTGGGATGGATGAGATGATGTCAACTGGTCAAAAAGGGAAGGCAGAGATATTCAACTCTTTTTTAGCTTCAGCCTTTCCTGCCAAGGAGAATGACTTTGCATTGGCAATGGCAGATCAAAAGTTGCAGATGGGGAGTTGCACTTGATGAATTTCACTCACCTATCCCATATGAGCTACATCCTCGAGTAGTGAAAGAATTGGCAGGTGTGATTGCTGAGCAGTGTTTGGAAAAGGAAGAGATTCCAAATATTGGAGAATGTCAACACAGACAAGGAAGCACAGAATTGGAGAAGGGAAGATGTCATCATGTTCAGATGATGGACCAGTGATCTGTAAATGACCCAAAGTTAGGAAGGATAACTAACACACTAGATGGCAGATTTTAAAAATCCCAAATAGGCTAGAGCATTGGACTGAATCTAATAAGATGAAATTCTATAAAGATAAGTGTAAAGTCTTGCAATTGAGTTTTAAAAATTAACTTCATAATTTAGCATAGGGGAGGGGTGGTTAGATAACCATTTTTCTGAAAAAGATCTGAGAGACAAGAGATTGCAATTTTGGTTTAAGTCAGCAGTGTAAAGTGGAACCTTAAAAGTTAATGTGAACTTGAACTGTGTTAAGAGGGGCACAGCTTCCAGGAATAAAGAGGAGACACTCGCTCTGTACTCTCCCCTGTTCAGAATATATCTCAAGTCTTTTATTCAGTTCTTAAACTATGGACATTGATAAGGTGGAGAGTATCCACATGAGGGCAGCCAGAATAGTGAAGACTTTAAGTCTATGCCATATGAGGAGTGATTGAAAGAACAGAGTTTACTATGGGAAAGAGAAGTTTTGGGGAAAATATGATAGTTATTTTCAAATAATGAAAGACTGTATGTAGAAGGATTGGACTTGTTCTATTTAGAACTAGGAACATTGGGTAGAAGTTGTAAAGAGGGGAATTTAGTCTTGGCATTAGGAAAATATTCCTAATACTTTTCCAAAGTCTCTAGCAATGTCAAATGTGAAAGCAGTTACTTCAGGAAGTGGTGGGTTCCCATCCTTAGACATCTTTATGCAGAGGTTTGGATGATTCCTTGTCAGGTGTGTGATAGTTGGGATTCTGTTTGGGTCAGGTGGGACCAAATAGCCACTGAGGACTCTCCAATTCTTTGTTCACCTTTATTTTGGTTAGTTGGTGATCAAGGAGTTGGTCAGTCTGACTACTCTGGCAACTCGCTGTAGCCCTCACAGATTGCCCAGATTCTGGACATCTGCCATCGTTCTCAATTCTCAAGAGCTCAGTTTGGGAACTCTAGAGAGCATCTAACCATCTGTGACAACTTTTTTTATCAACTGTCATAATAGCCAAGTACTGCACAATTAATCAATGACCAAAAGAGGCCCTGAGAGCAGGAGGAAGGGGGGAGTGTTATACAGATCTGTGAGCTCTGCATTATTGTAAATCATTTTAGAGCTGGAAAGCTATTATATTCATCACAGAGCTTATAAAAACAATGAACTCATTGATCTTAATTCTTTTTTCCTTCATATAAATCACGTCAGAATCTGAATGCCCTTACATTTATCAGAGAAGTTATAAACAAGATGAGTTATATTCCGATGCTGGCAAATCTTGGAAACACTTCAGAAAAAACTCTTTCAACACATGACAAAAATTTAGTGTTGCTTCAGGGGGCATGCCTATATAGAGATTTTGTTTATTTGTAGGTAGAGGAGAAGGTAAAGTAATAAGCATTTATATAGCACCTACTATGTACCAGACAATTTGCTAAGAGCTTTTACAAATTTTATTTCATTTGGTCTTCACAAGAACCCTGCTAGATAGGTGCTACTATTATTCCCATTTTACAGATGAGGAAACTGAGGCAAACAAGTGAAGTGATTTTCCCAGGGTCCATAGCTAGTAAGTATCTGAGGCCTGATTTGAACTTAGTTGGTCCTGACTCCAGGCCCAGCCCTCTAGTCACTATACCACCTCAGCACCTCAGACGGTACTATTGTTCAACAGAAACAACACAAGTTTCCATGCCTTGCCCTGTCAAAATGTCTCCAACTTGTCCTTAAGATTATAGTGAATAAATGATCTATCTTCCTTGGACTAACTAAGTCTAACTAGCCACACAGGAAAGACTAAGTGAAAGAAGAATGCCTATTGCCTGGATTATAATAAATCTTGGACAGGTGCTATGTTTCATTAATGAATTGGTCCCTGAATTAAAGATGAGGAGAGTGGGTCAGATTGCTTTTGGGAACTTTTGCATTGCTTGACCTCAAGCTTCTCCTGACACGTAGGCCCATCTTGTTAATATCAATGTTTTTCTGTAGATGTTGTATGATGGACTGTCATGAAATTTCATGATCTCTAAAGATTTAATGTTACAGATCTGAAATTATGTTAAAATGGACAAAATGTCAATGCCTTTTGACTCAGAAGACCAGCTTCTATGCAAATGCCTCAAATAGGCTAAAGATAGAAGTTCCCCATATCTATATCTATATATCTCTGTACACATATACATATATCCATATCAAAGTATTTAGAGCAATATTTTGTATAGTAGCAAAGAACCTTGACAGGGGAATGGTTTAGCTGGTTGTGGTTCATGAATTAATGGAGAATATTACTATGTAATAGTACACCAAACTACACATCTCATGTGGGGTGGGACCATTTTCTTTCTCCCTGTAAAGAAGCTTCTAATTATGGACATGCACATGTAAAGGGAATAGAAAGGAACCCCAAAATATGTTTGATATAATCATAAATATTTAGCCTATATCAGATTGTATGCTCTCTTGTGAGGGGGGAGGAAGGGTAAAAATTTAGAACTTGAAATCTTATAAAAGTAAATGTTGAAAGCTAAAAATTAATTAATTAATTGAAAAAAGAAAGATACAGAAAGTATAATGTAGATCCAGTATAGGACAGCTATTTATTTCCTACACACACATACATGCACATACACACACACACACACATACACACACACTGCTTAAAACACAAAGCAGTTATAAGCATACATTGACCAGCATTTAATTATGAAACAATAATTTGCAAATGCTACTTAAAACATCAGACTATGAGGCATTTTATGAAGCTACTGAATCAGCATTTCACCTTTACCTCAACACTTCACTGATAGCTCTTTTAAGGCAACTGTCATCTGGCAAGCCAGGTCACAGATTGGTCTCTTCTCATCTTCTCCAAGAAGTGATATGGTCATTTCAGGGGTTTCCTCCTAAAGGACAGTAAGTTCTGAGGAACCCAGGTTCTTCTGAACTCCTAAAAAGTCCATCTCTCATGATGACTATTTGGTCACAGAAAAACTGCAAAGGAGAGATAGAAGCCCAAAGACCCAGTTCATACTGGATTAGGTGGTGCACATGTTCAAAGCTTCTATAGCTGCTTTCGGTGGGGGGTGGGGGACAGTGTTCTCTCTATCGCTCACAGAGATTTCCAGAGATAGTTACTGGATGACATGATCTGAACGAAGGAAGAAGAGAGAGTACCAACGAGGGGAGTCACTCCTTTATTACCTTGCTTAACCAAGCCTCTTTGATACATCCTCTTTCCTGTAGCCATCATGAGAGCTGAGTGCTGAATCCTAAATCTTTTAGCACATAGTCTGGCACACCAAAAAAAGCTAAGGAAAATGTGGTATTGGTAGGGACCTGACTCAAAAGACATTACATAAAAGACTGGAAGCTTATATGTAATGAAATCTAGCTCTCATTACTGAGAGCCCTAGAATCCAGTTCTAGAAATGCTCCATTGAGTGTATTTTAGTCAGGGCAATTAAAGGATGGGAGTTCTCCTGGTTATACCCATTATAACTATGCTATAAGAGACAACAAATGGGAATAATTCAGGAAAGCATGGGAAAACTTGCATGAACTAATGTAGAATGAAACAAGCAGAACCAGCAAAATAGTGTACATAGTAACAATAAATGTAAATGGAAAGAATAAGAATAGGAAACCCAGAAACTGAATGCTGTGCAGTTATGACCAAGGTTGCCACTGATGAACCTACTTCCATTTTTTTACAGAGGTGGCAGATGATGGGTGGTCAATTACATATACTGTCATACTCAGTTTGTTTTGCTAAACCACTTCTTTGTCTCTGTCTCTCTCCATCTCTCTCTCTCTTTCCCTATCTGTCTCTCTCTTTTCTTCCCAACAAGGTCATCTAGGGCCATCCAAGAAGAAGTAACAAAGCTCCTGACAAGTAAGAGAAGCCACAGAAGAGTAATTCCATCACTAAGGATCTGAGTTGATATTAGTGGAACAGGGGAACTCTGGTTCCCTGAGGATTTTTATTATGGGCAACTCCAAATTATTTGATTGTTTTCACCTCTCAGCTTTCAAGACTTGGACTGGGTCAACTACATCCAGAACTCTTAAGAGAAAGAGTTTTTTTCTTATACTCAACATCTGTCTGTCTCTGCACAGCTTTGGGGTTCATCCTGGAGTCCATGAATGCTATAGGTTCCCTTGAGGTAGGTAGACCCCAGGGTGAATGATCCCAGTCTAACAAATGAGATTCAATTTCTTAAACATCAGAATCCTGATCTTTGTGACTTAAGCCCTTTCTAAATTTCCTAGGAATCCTAAAAGTATGTGAGAGAGATTTGAATCACAACTAATTTATAGTTGAAGAAACTGAGACTTATAGAGATGGGAAGTTACCTACTGTCAGCACCTACTGCTTTGCAAATAAGAATTAAAAATTACCCACAAGTAATCAATGTCTCTAATAAATATCCCCATTGTAATCACTGATAAAAGTTTTGTTTTCTTTTTTTTCCTCCTGAGAACTTTTCAGTTCTGAAATGGCACTGAAATGTTGACTCAGAGAACTAACTGCTGAGGTTTTAGTAAAAGTGTTAGGCAACATAAAATTATATCCCTGTGGGTCTATGCTAAATGCACCATTTAGAATTAGTCAATATATATAGAAGACATGCAGAACATATATCTTACCATATTTGTTCAAACTCTTCAAAAATGCCTTCTGAAGAGAGACCCAATGAATTACCCAGAGATTAGAGTTCCTCCAAAGAATGCCTCAGGAGACCATTTATTGGAAAACTAGATCACATGTCATTTTGCAGTCTACTAATAAGCTACACATTCAAACTATTAAATTTTCCTTAAGTGGAAGGTCTGACAGCTTTAGCTTGAGCTCTCCCACGGCAATTTTTCACAACTATTGTGGGAGTCTAATGGAAAAATCTAAGGAAAAAACACCAGAGAAGGGAGCTTTTTCAGAACAGTTTTATGAAGCTCAAAACTTTCTTAATGTTAAACTGTGTAGTAAATTTTGATTGCCTTAGGACTTGAATTCATAGGGTTTGGAGGAGGAAAGGACATCAGAGATGATCTAATTAAACCTCTTTATTTTCAAGAGAAGAAGAATTAGACCCAGTTCTCTGGGAAATAGCTTACCCAAGGTCACACAGTTAGTAAACAGCAATGTCAGCATTTGAATCCAGACCCTCTCACTGCTCATCCTACTTCTGCACAGAATTTTCAGAGTTGAAAGGGATCCTAGTGGCATCTAGTCCAATTCATATCCCCCAAAAGCCCAACAGCAAGTTGGATTGGGATATCCAAACTTTGCTTGAAGACTTACAGTAAAGAGGAATGCATTAAATCTCAAAGGCAGCATATTCCACAATGACCAATGACCTTTTTCCTGGACACATATTCCTATTCATAGAGTTCTACAGTTGTATTAGTAGGGATGCCAACACCAGATTCCTCAGAAAGCAAACCTAATCCCCAGGTCTTGTGTTTGAGAGGCAGAATGATGCAAGAGTTGGGACAGACCTTGGTTCAAACACTACCTGTAATGCTTACTAGCTGTATGATGATGGACAAATCACTTTTCCTCTCTTAGTGTCCTCAGGTGCATTAAAAATATGGAGATAATGCCTGGTTTAACTACTTCACTATGTAAGTGAGATTTGGGCATAATTTGAGATAATGGGCAAGAAATATTGTACAAGTATGAAATATTATGAGTGTTAAAACTGGACTATGAAAGTATTTTCTGAACATCAGTGATATTTCATTTGGTTCAAGTCTCTGAGCTTGTGATTTCTCTCAGGAGAGCAGGTGTTAGATTTTCAACATTCCATTGCATTTACTGATTCTTATTATATGTCCAAGGTAACATATTTATAAAGCAATTTATAGTTTAATTGATTCTTTATATATGATTTACAAAGTCATTTCACTATGTGCAAAATTCTTTAAAGGAGTGATCCATATCCAACTGTATCCTCTAAATCCAATCCCTGAAGCCTCTAGTTTAACATGGACCATGACAAATCTAGAGCACTCATAGAAAGAAGTCCAGTTTCTCTCTTTGTCTCACTGTCCCCACCTGAAACTCCAGAAAAGTTTAAACATACTTGTGGCATAATTCATATCTAGATTTCTTCAAATGTAGGAAACAGGGTCCCCAACTCTGGCACTCAATGTGCAATATGTGTGCTGGATATGGGAAAGTCTTTATTTCACCCTCACAGAAAATGCATAAGATTTAAAGAACTCATGAGATCCCATGAACAAAAGGAGAAAAACATAAAGAACTCAAAAAGTCCTAGATATATCTAAGGATGTAAACATACTTTGAGAGGCTGCTAAACAAGCTGCCTCTTTTACATCAGTCAGCCAATAAGCATTTATTATGCACCTTTTTGTGCCAGGAACTTTTTTTGAAATGATGAGATTTTAACTAGGACTTCAAGAAAGTTAAGTGATAGAGAAGAGGGAGAGTATTCCAGGGATTAGGGACAGCCACTGAAAATACCTTGAGTCAGGAGATGGAAGGAAGGAAGGAAGGAAGGAAGGAAGGAAGGAAGGAAGGAAGGAAGGAAGGAAGGAAGGAAGGTTTTACTTGTCATTGAAATCTAAAAATCCAAAGTTAGGGGGAGAGAGAAGAAAAAGAAAGAAAGAAAGAAAGAAAGAAAGAAAGAAAGAAAGAAAGAAAGAAAGAAAGAAAGAAAGAAAGGAGAAGCAGAGAGAGAAAGAAAGGGAGGGAGGGGGAGAGAGAGAGAGAAAGAGAGAAGAAAAAGAGGAAGTTGAAGGAGAAGAGAAACATCATCTATTTTCTTTTGTGGACTATAGGGAGAGGGTGGCCAAATCCCCCAAACTCTTGGTCATCAGTCACAGTGGAAACAGCCCAGTTACCAGGAACTAATCACGGGAGCTCCCTTTGCCCTGGTTTAGTCTCTAAACTAGGTATACATTGGTATCTTCAGTACATGCTTCAGATTCTTCCAAAGAAAGACCCATAGCCATTAATCTCAACCAAATTGCTGAGCGACTGAGCGATCCCCTGATCAACCTCCCTTTACATACTTATTTCATTTGAATCCTACAACAACCCTGTGAAATAGATAATACATTATCATCTCTATTTTAAAGATGAAGAAATGACCTGAGGTGAAATCAATGCTCTGTTTTTACTCTACCACTTTGTAGAATATTTCTTGAAAATTTTCACATGGCATCTTTCTTAAAGAATGTTATTTAATGTTGCTCAGGGTATCACTTTATGAGAACATCCATGTGAAAAGATTTCCATGTTACTGTAATATAAATAGAATCTCTTTACCTCTCTACAAATATTCCACTTAAATATCAACACTTTGAGGGAGGGATTGCTTCAGGTTTGTCTCTGTATATATACCCAGCAACTGGCATAGTGCTGGACACTTAATAAGCACTTGATAAATGTTTGCCAAATGAATGAGTCATCATTTTGCAACAGTCTAACCAATTCAACCACATACATTTTTAAAAATGAAATTCAGTTCTGTGTTTACTAAGTTTATTGTTATTCAGCATGGTTACCATGGTGACAGAAAGAAGTCCACTGGTACATGTGTACATTCTCATGTAAGACTGTGGCCTTGCTAAACAACAGACTCAGATGAAACCATTTAGTCATTTATTTTTCTTTTTCAGTTGTAACAACATAGGGTCACTATTAAATTAATACAAATACCAGTCAGTCAAAGTCTGTAGATCAATCGTGTCAGACCTCCTGCATTTTCTGCCATTTTTGACCCTGGCATTGGTCACTGCTGCAAAAACAGAAGCCAGCACTGGAATAGACAATTAGATACAGTCACATAAGCAAAGCACCACACATCTGGATAAAAGCAGATTTATTTTCCTGAAAATTAAATGAAAATGTGGCTCTATTTTTAATCAGTTTCAAATCATGTCACAGCTTGAACTTTAGTCATAGGTGCTTGTTTTGAAAGTGAAACATCTCCCCTTGTCCTCCAACCCCACCTCTCCATCAGCCAAACTTTGACCATGAAGTATAGGTCCAGAAATGTAAATGGGACAATTCTTTTTTCCACTTATCTTCATAGTTTTCACATAGAATAATCTTTCTCAAAAGGGTCAGCTGTTAGGAATCTGGAGATTTCCATCTTCTATAAGAAGCATTCCTTGATCTTCCATAAAGTTAGTGCTTCCTTCCTATTGATTGTCTCCAATTTATCCTGTCCATAGCTTATTTCTATAACGTGGTCCTTGTGCTCTCTCCTCCATTAGACTTCTCAAGAGCACAGACTGTCTTTTGACTTTCTTTGTACTGGTGCTAACATAGTGCCCAACCCAACTTAATAAATGCTTGTTGACTGACTGGGGAAATCATGTGGAAAATGTAGCAGAAAGAGCCCTGAAATGGAAATCAGGATATTTGGTTTTCCTTTCCAACTGGATTGTTGTTGTTCAATTGCTTCAATCATGTCTGATTTCACAACACCGTTTGGGGTTTTCTTGGCAAAGATACTGAGATGTTTGCCATTTCCTTCTCCAGCTCATTTTATAGTTTAGGAAACTGAGGCAAAAGGCATTTAGTGACTTGCCCAGAATCACACAGCTAATAAGTCTCTGAGGCCAGATTTGAACTCAGGTCTTCCTGACTCAAGGCCCAGAATTCTATCCACTGTGTCACCTAGCTGCTAAGTGTTAAATGTTCAAGATCTAAGGGTACACTGGAGGTACCTCTACTTTGTGAAAGCTGATTGCTAAATTTTCAATATGAACATTAATATCTTGGAAACTGGCAAACTACAAATCAAGGCTTGATTTATCATTTTCTTAATTGTCTAGACTTAAGAAAGTGATGGAGAAAATGTTAATAATACAGAATAAATTTAAAAATAAGTCTAGCATACATTCTCCTTTCCCCACTCTGCCAGCTGGTTGTTAAATGTTTTCCAGGATACCACTAAATGTTCCCCTCTCTGGACGTCAATTTCCTCATCTATAAAATGAAGGAGTTGGACGTCTCTGTCATGGACTCCTTGGCTTTTTGGTGAAGCCTATGGCTTCCTTCTCAGAATAAGGTTTTTAAATGCATAAAATGCAGAGGATTACAATGGAAACCAACTACATTGAAATACATTTGTCAAAATATATTTCAAAAATCTTCAAGAACCCCAGGTAAAGAACCCTGAATTAAATGACCTCTTTGTGGAAACTGACCCAGGGTTATAGATGAAAGCAGGACTAGCCCTTGACAAAAATGTAAAGCTGGGTTTTAATTTCCTTGCCTTTTCTTATATATCCCTCACTGTCATAAACTCAGTGCTGTGATGTTCCTCTCTACCCCTGTAACAGCAAGGACCCTGGCATATACAGGAGGGCCTGCTGTATATATTCATTCACTTAGTTCAGGGGGAAGCCTGCAACAGCAGTGTGGGGAGAAGGACACACCCTCAAGAGGACTTTATTTGGACATTTTGTTTTGAATTGACTATGACCTAGGGATGGAGTATGTTGAGTTCTGATGTTATATACTTTTGTGTTTAAAGCCATATGGGCACTCTGGTAATAAGTTGTTATGTTATGTATTCTGCAAAAGTGAAGTTCATGATGTGTTTGTGGGAATTATGTTTTATTTAATTAAGAAATGCTAATGCCTATTGCCTATATAATGGAAATGAAAGATATTGGTGTTCAGTGTAAGGTTAATGGTGGATGGGGGGAAGAGTTAAAGCTCTTCCCTACCCATCAATAGACCTCAGACACTGTTTGTTAATTTTAAATGAGGCACAGCATCGTGAGGGTTGTACCCTCCAGCCCTGAAAAAAGTAGTTATACTGTCAGGTGAGATTTTGCTTTGGGGTTTATTTTTTGAAAGAAGGTTAGTGTGCCAGATGAGACTCTGGGTAGCCACTAAGGAGCTCCCCAGCTTTGAAAACCCAAGTGTTGGTGCTTCTCTCTCTGGTAATGATGAATATATTGTCTATGGTCAGACAGTTGGAAGCCCTGTCTCTTAAGTCTTTCTGTTTGTAATTTCTGCTTGTAATTTCTTTTAATATTTTCTCTGAAGTTCAGGGAGATGACTTTTCCCCTGAACTAAGTGAATGATATATGTTTTTTGATTAAAGTAGATTGTTGACCCTGCAAAAGTTGCTTTCCTTTTAGAAAAGCAGATCTAAGAAACTGTACAGCAGGCCCTCCTGTGTATGTTGGAGTTCTTACTGTTACAACCCCCAACTGCCTAGGAATTACAAGTATAATTTCCTAACTCTGGACCCCCTATCTCTATCCTTTAATTTGTTTCACCTTTTTATCTACGGAGATACCTTCAATGGTTCCTTATCACTATAGGATAATACAAAAACACACTCTTGAATTCATCATTTGGAGTACTACTCAGTCTATCTCCAGTCCAGCTTTCCAGTTTCTTGCCACATCATTTCCCTCTATGAACCCTATTTTCTTTCTTTCTTTCTTTTAAGTAATTTAATTAATTTATTTGTTTCCAATTTTTAACAATGACTTCCATAAGTTTTAAATTCCCCCACCCTTTTCTTCCCTCCCCAAGACAACATGTACTCTTTTATGAGTTGTACACTTGCATTCTTATTAGACACATTTTCACATTAGTCATGTTGCATGGAAGAATTAAAACAGATAGGAGAAACCACGAGAAAAACCAAACCAAACCAAAACATAGGACAAGAGAAGAATCTGCCTCATTCTATGTTCTGATTCCATGGTTCTTTCCTTGGATGTGGATGGCATTTTGCCTCAAGAGTCCTTTGGGAATGTTTTAGGGCTTTGCATTGCTGTGAAAGGCTAAATTTATCAGGAATATTCCTCACATACTGTGGCTGTTACTGTGCATAATATTCTCCTGATTCTGTTCATTTCACTCAGCATAACTTCATATAAGTCTTTCCAGGTTTTTTGGAAGGCTGCCTATGTGTCATTTCTTATAGCACAATAGTATTCCATTACATTCATATTCCACAATTTGTTCAGCCATTCCCCAATTGATTCCCTCAATTTCCAGTTCTTGGCCACCACAAAAAGAGCTGCTATCAATATTTTTGTATATGTGGGACCTTTTCCCATTTTTATGATCTCTTTGAGAAGCGATATTACTGGGTCAAAGGGTATGCACATTTTTGTAGACCTTTGGGCATAACTCCAAGTTGCTCTCCAGAATGGTTGGATAAGTTCATAGCTTGTGTTCCAACTCTCCCACATCTTCTCCAATATTTATCATCTTCCTGTTTTGTCATGTTAGCCAATCTGATAGGTGTGATGTGGTATCTCAGAGGTGTTTTGATTTGCATCTCTCTAATCAAAAATGATTTAGAACATTTTTTCATGGACTATAGATAGTTTTAATTTCTTCCTCTGAAAGTTGCCTGTTCATATCCTTTGACCATTTAACTGAGGAATGACTTGTATTCTTGTAAATTTGACTCAGTTCTCTATATATTTTAGAAATGAGGCCTTTATCAGAGATACTAGCTGTAAAAATTCTTTCCCAGTTTTCTGCTTCCTTCCTAATCTTGGCTGCATTGGTTTTGTTTGTGCAAAACCTTTCATTTTAATGTAATCAAAATTATCCATTTTTCACTTTCAAAATGTTCTCTATCTCCTGTTTTGTCATAAATTTCTCCATAAGTCTGACAAATACACTATCCCTTTCTCTCCTAATGTGTTTATAGTATCAACCTTTATACCTGGATCATGTACCCATTTGAACTTCATTCTAGTGTATGGTGTCAGGCATTGGTTTATGCTCAGTGTCCACCACACTATTTTCCAGTTTTCTTAGCAGTTTTTGTCAAACAGTGAGTTCTTATCCCAGAAGCTGGTGGCCTTGGGTTTATCAAACAGTAGACTGCTCTATTCATTGACTACTGTGTCTTCAGTACCTAACCTATTCCACTGATCTACCTCTCTATTTCTTAGCTAGTACTAAGTGGTTTTGATGATTGCTGCTTTATAATACAATTTGAGATCTGGTATGTCTAGGCCACCTTCCCTAGCATTTCCCTTGATATTTCCCTTGATATTCTGGACTTGTTGTTTTTCCAGATGAATTCTGATATTATTTTTTCTAGCTACAGAAAATAATTTTCTGGTAGCTTGATTGGTATGACACTGAATAAGTAAACTAATTTAGGTAGAATTGTCATTTTTATTATATTAGCTCGGCCTACCCATGAGCAACTGATGCTTTTCCAGTTACTTAGATCTGACTTTATTCATGTGAAAAGTGTTTTGTAATTGTATAATGAACCCTATTTTCTGAACAGACCAAATGACTTCAAAGTTCCTTGATCCCAAGCTTTCCTTCCATGTCTCTCTACATTTATGAAGACTATCTCCCAGGCCTAGAATTTTTCCTCTCACTTCACCTTTTAAACTCTTTCCTTTCCTTTAAGGTTATATTTATATAGTACTCCCCCCCCCCATATTACTAGATTCTATCCCACCTCAATCTTTCATAGAGTGTTTTGAATCCTTTTCTTTAATATCTATCACATTCTACTTTTTATTATTCAATTAAAGGAGATAGAAACAGGGATTAGGCCTATGATTTCATTGCTATAAGGAATTTCCCGATGAAGAAGCCCCCTCTACAACTGGAAGTCAGCACCTTCCCTACAACTTGCAGTCCTTGAGAGATGCCTTAGCAGTTAAATAATATGTTGAGGGTCACACAACCAGCATGTCCCAAGGCTGTACTGGACTTCAGGTTTTCTTTATTTGGTGGTCTGGTCTTTATCCATTATATCATGGTTGCTTCTACTCAATTATAAACCACTTTTAGCATTCTTTTCTGTGACTATTATATATCCCCTAAGTCCTTTGAGCAATTATTTAACTTTTTATCTTTGTATCCTCATATAGCACATTTACTGACATGAATTAAGTTACTTTTAGCTATATAGAATGCTGCAAAGAATCAGATAAGTTCATTTGTGCTAAAATGTTACAGATAATAAGGTATATGATTGGACCAAATATGCTTAAGAATTTGCTCCAGCCGGCCAATGTCAGTCAATTGGTCAGCTAGTCAGTCAGTTAATAAGCATTTATTAAGAACCTACTAGGGCAGATAGGTGGTGCAGTGGATAGAGTTGTTGGACCTGAAATTAGGAAGTCATGACTTCAAATTTGTCCTCAGACATTTACTAATTGTGTGACCCTGGGCAAATCACTTAATCCTGTTTGTCTCAGTTTCTCATCTGTAAAATGATCTGGAGAAGGAAAACACAAATCATTGTAGTATCTTTGCCAAGAAAACCCCAAATGAGGTCATGAAAAGTTGGACACAAGTGAACAACAACAAAGTACCTACTATGTGTCAGGACCTGTGCTAAGCCCTGGGGATTCATCCAAAGACTAAAAGTATCCTGATTCATAGAGCATTTACATTCAAAGACTGTGTTTTACTGGAAAGGGATATACAATGTGTACAAATATGTCAATAAAATCATAGATTTAGAGCTAAAAGAAACTTTAAAGGCAATTTAGCCCAATCTTTTCATTTTACATATGAAGACACTGAAACCCACAGAGATGAAGGGAACTGATTCAAGGTCACACAAGGTCACAGAACTGGAATTTGGACCCTAGTCTTTTTACTCCAAAGGCATCATTTCTTCCCACTGTCCCTAAGCATATAAGGAAATCCGAAGAGGAATACAATGCTATTGGCTAGGTGGATCAGGGAAGGCTTCATTAAGAATGTGGTACTTGAGTTGAGCCTTGAAGGGAAATAAAGATTCTAGGAGGTAAAGATGAAAAGAGAGTGAATTCCAGGCATGTTGTGAATCTTGTGCAAATGCATGAGAACTCGTAGGAGAGTGGGAAGGAGAACTCATAATGAATTTTGGAAACAACCACTGATCTAGTTTGGCTCTACATAACTGCCAAAATGATTTTCATTTTAAAGCATAGGTCAGATCCTATTATATCTCCTGCACAATAAACTCCTTCAGCTCCCTATTATCTCTAGGTTCAAATAAAAATTCTTGTTTGGCATTTAAAGCCCTTCACAACCTGGCTCAAACCAAACTTTCTAACCGTAGTATACTTGGATGCTATGCATTCTGTGATTCAGCCAAACTAGCTTTCTTGCCATTTTCCCACAGGGCTAACAAGTTCATTTCCTTGCTTTTGCTCAGGTTGTACCCCATGCCTGGAATGCATTTCCTTCTCTTCTCTGCCTTTTTGTGTCTTCTATCTTTCTTCAAAGTTAAGCTCAAGTCCCACCTTCTATCAGTGATATCTTGACTTGGGTGTAAATTGGATTTATGCAAGATGGAGTTGCACAGTAGTTGGTCTCCCTCTCCCAGAGTCATTGAAGTCCAGTGGCAAGATAAAAGTTAAGACTACTGGCAATGGCTAGGATGCAGAGGATGACCTTGGTGTCTTCAATGTCTGTCCAAGCTCGGAGTGCTCCCACAGAGCCTGCTTCAGCTACCTTCATGTCCATTGGAACAAATTGTTCTCATCTGCCCATTCCTCCAGGGAAGTCTTCACATACTTGGGGTAGGCATCCTCCTAATTCACCCACAGGTTTGAGGCCTCTTGGTTGCTGTCAACTTGGTTTGGTCTGTCTGGCAAGACAGTTATAGGCTGTGGCTGCTGTGTATGCCACATACTTACCCCCTAGAACTGACTTGTATTTATTTTCTATATATTTTTCAGTCCTATGTAAATGGCAGCTACTTGTTATTGTGCTCAGTAATGGTGCTTGTATTTTTTAATGTCAGAATGTTTTTCTTACAGACATATATAGCTGCAGAGTTAGGAACTGCTTAAAGGTCTTCTAGTCCAATATCCTTGTTTTACATATGAGTAAAGACACGCTCAGGTTAGGTGACTTGAACAAAGTCACATAGGTAGTAAAGTAGCACAACTTGAATTTAAAACCAGTTCCTCTGATTCTAAACTTGGTGGTATTTCCTGTCTATCATGTTGCTTGAAAAACCTGTTTTCAGAGAAAGCTCAAATCCTCCAGCAGACAGTGAAAACACAAGGGGGTGCAATTTCAAAATTTACCTGATGTCTACAGATACTTTATCTCCCTTTAGTCTATCTTTTTTAATCTGGACATAGTAATATTCCTTTCCACAAGGATTTTGTAGCATTATATAGCACACTCCAATCTTACCTTTCATAGAACCATGGAATCATTTTTAGTGTTGGAAGGGATCTCATTGGTCATTACTTATTCATTCAGTCAATCAATCAACAAGCTTTTGTTATCTAGCCTAACCCATACCTAGCAAGGGATCCCCACAATATACCTAAATAGTGGCCATTCAATTTCTGAAGACCTCTGATGAGGAGAACTCTACTCTTCCCCCCTCCAAGAAAAACAGACCAATCTTCTTTGTAACAGTACAATCAGGAAGTTATTTTTTCCTTGACATAAAGCCTAAATTTTCCTCTTACTCCTATTTCTGTCATCTGGGACTAAACATATCAAAACCAAATTTTCTTGGACTCTTTCCTTATAGAGCCCTACTTTTTAACTCATATAATAAAACAAAACAAGACAAAAGTCAGCACATTGACCATGTTTGAAAATGGCCAGTGAATCACTAGGCCATCATGTTGCTTCCAAGACATGATGGCCATGCTTCATTATCAGGTTTGTGAAGTTGCTTAGTGACTGCATTGATCAGTCATGCATTTTAATATTATTCAAAATTACTTTCTTTTGCCTTGTTGTGGTCATACTGGAAATTGTTCTCCTTGTTCTACTCATTTCCATATGAGTCAGTTTATGTCTTTATATGAATTGATTTTTATGAATCTGTCATAGTCATCATTTCTCACTGCTTAACAATAGTCCATTACATTCATATAACACTTTCTTCATCCTTCCCCCAACTGATGGATGCCAACTTTGTTTCCAGTTCTCTGATACAATAAAAAGTGATGGTATAAGGGTTTTAAAATTTGGTATATATAGATTCTTTCTTTCTATCTTTGGCCTTTTGTGATGGGTGATAATATTTCTGGATTAAGGTTTAGTGACTTTTAAGATGTAGTTCCAAATTATTTTCCAGAATGGTTGGACTAAATTAGAATTTTTGAGACTCAGTTTTCTCTCCTGTGAAACAGGGGATTTGGATTAAAGATCTCTTCCAGCTCTAAAATGTCATGATGACTATAAAGTTATGACATATCATATTATAATTATAATATGGTATTTATTACTACATATGTAATTTCTATAATTATAAACATATACCATATATAATTTTATAACTATAAAGCTATGGAATACCAGTCTATGATATTTGTCTAGAAGCTTCTTCTGAGTGTTTTAGGAAAGTTCCATATCATAGGCTTCCTCCCCACCATGAATTCCCTTTGATTTTTTAAAAATTTTCCAGTGATTCCCAAATGGGCAAAGAGATAAATCTCCTTCTCCTTCTTCTTCTCCTCCTCCTCTTTCTCTTCTTCCTTCTCCTTCTTCTTATGAACCAGTGATGGAATTTAGGTCCTATGATTTCAAATCCAGTTCTCTGAACTTGAATCTGGAGGAATTGAGCATTTCAGTCAACTCTGACAACTTTCTCAGTCAAAGCTTGTACTATCCTCATGGATAAATTAGCACCATGTTTTGTATGCAAGTGAAGGTGCCTACCATCTTTGGCAAGGAGATAAAGATGCTTTTACCTGCACTACATAGAACTAATGAGGTCAAAATTGAATTCAGTTCAATCATCGTTTAAGTGCCTCCTGTGTTCCAGGTACTTTGCTAAATCTTAGAAATACTGAGATAAAAAAGAAATGGTCTCTGCTTTCAAGGATCTTACATTCTACTGGAAAGTATGGGACAAACAGAGGCATTTATAAAGTCTAAAGTATCAATTCAAGGCATTTTTGCCTTTTACTTCCACAGTGAATTATGATAACTCATGAAGGCCATTTACTAAGGTGCAAATGAGGTTGCAAAAATACCTATATCTGAAGAAGTCAAAATATGTTCACAGTACAGTACTGAGAGAAGCTGAGCAACAGCTTTTTAAACTGCTAATTTACCGTGATTCACCATTTCCCTGTGGCTTATGCCCAATTTTGTTGACTTTGGATTGCTCATGCCTTTCATTAAACCCCTGGAACCAGTTATCAGGTCACATCTTTTAGCTATTGTCAACTGTGCCCAAGCCAAGAACCTTTTTAGTCAGTCAATACTTCACTGCCAGAAAACCTGTTCCCTTTTGCTCCCTGCAGGGCAGCAGAACAGGTGCTATGAAGGACCTTTTGGATATAGGGCTGATCAGGATCAGATTCCTGAAAAGGAGCCCCATTGCATTTATCTGTTGTTCTTTCTCACTAGCTAATTGAAATCGTCCTTTCTCAGCTGGGGGAAAAAGTTTTGTTCTCTATTTACTATGTAAATTGGTAAGTCACAATTTTATCGCATCATGTGGAAAACGGTAAATCAAGTTAAATCATCGTCTAAAATAATAGTATGAATCATTAGCATCTGTTAAAAGTTTGCTCTTTATTAGTATAATTCAGCTTGCTGAAATCTATTAACAGGAGCACTAACATTCTCTGAGAATGAGATTCATTTGGATCCATGTTTCTCTTTCTTCATCCAGTACAATAAACCTAGAATCAGATATTCTGAATTGAGATTCAATTAAATTCAATTAAATTAACATTTATTAAATATTAATAATATTAATAAATAAATTTTATAATAATATTATTATTACTATGTTCCAGGCACTGTGCTAAATACTGGGGTTACAAATAAGAAAAAGACCATGCCTGGACTCAAGAAGCTTATAATCTAATGTGAGAAGACAGCACCAAAAGGAACTGGATTCATCCACAATTCTCTCTTATTTTCTATAGGAAATCATTTGAACTAGAGTACTTTAGGAATAGATTTCTTTACAAGTTCTTAGCAACAATTCACAAATCAGAATTCCATAAAGGAGAAAGTAACCTGGAAGTAGAGTCAGAAGACCTGAGGTTAAGCCCCAAGTCTTCCCATTTGCTTGTAGTATGACCTTGGATATGTTACTAGACTTCTCAGAGCCTCAGTCTCTTCATCTATTAAAAACAAGATATTATATTTGGACTATGGATAAAATTGTTATAAGGATTAAATGAGAGTGCAAGGAAAGTGTTTTCTGACAATAAAGAGCTACACAATGGTAAGAGAACCTAAACACATGAAACATCTATGTGTCAAATCTCAGATGGCATGAAACAAAGAATAAAGAGTTATAAGGAATGAGTGAAATAGAGCTCGTTAGGACGTGAAATCGGAGTAGAGCCATTCAACTTGGGAAGCAAGCACGTAGTAAACAAACAAATGGAAGACCATTAGATTGTAAGCTTCCTGAGGCCAGGGACTGCCTTTGCCACATTTTATATTCCCCAGGGCTTGGTACATTGGCTGGCACATAATAGGTGCTTAGTAACTGCTTCTTGAATGACTATGACAGGAAATTCGTGGGGCCTGGAGATGGGGGATGAGATACCATCGCATATTTTCCCAAGAGCCGTTTTTTCCTTGCCTCTCTTTATACATTACATTTATAATCACTTCACTGGAATATTCTAGAAGAGATATCAAATAATCTAATATGATGGATTATTCATACCTCCACGTTAAATCGTATGTCACACAGAGGGCTGTTTATGCCTGGTCAGCTGCATGCCAGCATGGCTTAAAGTTTCCTGTCTTCAAGCCTCTGAAATTGCTTTTGCCCCTGCTTAGAACTCGATCTTTCCTCTCCTCTACTTACCCAAACCCTGCCCGGCCTTTGAAATGTAACTCATATCCCACCTCCTCTGAGAAGCCTGATCTGATTATCTCCACCAGAAGTGATTTCTTCCTCATGTGATTTCTTCCCATGATTACTTACTCATTTAGCACTTTTATAATCCTTTTTTCTGTTGGTGTCTAGGCGTGTAGGTCTTCTCCCCACTAAGTTTTTAAGTTCCTGAGAATAAAGATTATGCCTTATAGGAAGGCAGGGAGGTAGGCAGCAAGGAAACAAGTATTTGTTAGATATCTACTATATTGCACTGTACTAAGCACTTTACTAATATTATCTCATTTGATCCTCACAACAACCCTGGGAGGTAAGTGCTATTATTAGCCCCATTTGACAGTTGAAAAAACAGAAGGTAAGTATTTTGCCCAGAGTAACACAACTAGTATGTATGTGAGGATGGATTTGAATTCAGGTCTTCTGGACCCAGACCCAATACTCTATGCACGGTGCCACCTATCTTAGTTCTTGGTGTCTTCCAACAACTAGCCTTGCACTTCATAGATCTTCAGTGTTTAATATCAGTTGACTAAAGAACAAGAGTGATATTGTCAACCTTAGGTCCTTGGGGATTAACTTGCCCAGACGAACTTTCTTTTTTTCCTTTTTTTGTGGTCACTCATAGAACATAAATGATCTTTCCTATAAAGTTTTATTTCCATCTGCCGAGTCACTGGCTCTCCACAGTCTTTTCTGGGCAACTCTAAGATTGTTTGTCCTGTCTACACAGGTCCAGTGAAGTAGTGAATATAATCAACATTATGAATAAATGGGAGGTAAGAGTGAGGAGAAAGTTGTTTTAATCTAGTTTGGGGCCTATCAATTATCTTGATAATTATATCCAATGTTCTATAGTCAAACACACTCACTTGTATATGATAAAGTTTATTAATAACAGTAGCATTAGTTAGTCCTTCTCTGTTCCTTTTTCATTATCGTCTTCATGTAAAAGATCAATAAGTCAAGTTCCCTGATCAGTTGTATGACTTTATAGAGCAGTCATTTTAGCTTGGGATTTTTGAATGCATTGCCCCATAGAAAGAGTAGACTAAAAACAGCTCCTAATTAAGTCAATTGATGAGGGATGCCTCCAAGATGAATTTTCCTGCTTGAACTCTTAGTAGGATAGGTTCTATAAGGAAGAATCATGTTTTTTTTAATAAAGGAGAATTTTCTGGGAGCACAAAATTTCCTTCTCTTTTCCACTTTCTTCCCAAAAATGATCCTAAGAGATCAGCGGGTAGTGAGGTCTCCTTGTCTCCAAGAGAAGCAGAACCATATGGTTTTGTTTCGGTACAAGAAAAAAGTTCTTGTGCTCTAGATTTCTAACTGCTCTGTGCCTTTCTTCCTCCCT